>NC_056750.1:200021856-200115825 GCF_019279795.1 Protopterus annectens
GTGAATGCATTTCTCCATAATTTTTGCTAAGGGTGAAAGGAGAGCAATCGGTCTATAGTTGGAGTAGTCAGTAGAGTTGCCTCCTTTATGTAGAGGAATAATATGAGAGACTTTCCAGATATCTGGGATGGATCCCTCTTGGATAGTTCTGTTTATGAGTATGGATATAGGGTATGCGATTTCTTTGGCTGCTTTTTGGAGGAAAAGTGAGGGAAGTTTATCAGCTGAAGGAGTACAAGGTTTCAGTTTGTGGATGAGTCTATAGATGTAGGAAGTAGATATAGGTTTAAGAGAGAAGTTGTGAGAAGAGCTAGCTATGTTGTTTGGGGGGTAGTAGTTGTTGGTATTCATTTGTCTAGCTAGGGATTGAATAGTATCTGAAAAAAAAGAGTTAAAGGTATTTGCAGTCAGGAGAGGAGTGTCTGGGTTGGCATTTAGTGGGGAGGGAGTTTTGGCAGTCCCTGGGGAAAGGAGTCTGTTCACAGATAACCAAAATTGTTTGGAGTTATTAAGATGGGTTTGTTGAAGTTCACAGTAGTATTTTTTCTTATCTGAGATTATAGCTTTTTTAGCTTGATTTCTAAGCTGGCGGAAGAGAAGAAAATCTGGGCTATTTCTGTGGCATCTCCATTTGGTCCAGATTTTATTTCTGGTGAGGATGAGTTTTTTAGTATCTTTGGAGAGCCATGGGGCAGTTTTAGACTTCATTCTAATGGATCTCTTTGGGGCATGTCTATCAAGAATAGATAAGAAAGTAGTATTAAAGAGTACAACTGCATCATCAAGAGGAAGTGTTTTTAAGGAATTCCAGTTACAGATGCTAAGTTCAGCTAGAAAAAGGTCTATATTAAAATGCTTGGTAGAGCGAATTTGTCGGATATTAGGGGTGTTTACACAATCTGACTTTTCTCTAGAAATATAGGTTAGGGAGTGATCACTGATATCATCTGGCAAGGTGCCTATGTTGTATATTTTGTTAATATTGTTTGTGAGTATCCAGTCTAATATGCTCTCTCTTTTACTGTGTTTATTGATTCTAGTAGTAGAGGTGATATTTTGGGAGAAACTGTGTAGATTAATATGAGAGGATGGATTTTCAGCATTAATGGTACTCCAGTCTATGTTAAAGTCGCCTAGGATTATAGTTTCCTGTGGGTAGGTAGTAGAAACCCAACTAAGAAAGTCTTCTAATATTGGAATATTGTTGCCTGGAGGTAGATACATGCATATGATATAAAGGGCTTTTTTAGCATTTAGTTGGAGTTTAGTTGTGATGGCTTCTATTTTGCTATCCTGGTTTGGACATGTTGGTAGAGTAGTAATGTTAAGTTGATTTTTAAAAAGGATTGCTACTCCTCCACCCTTACGTTTTGCTCGGTCTTGTCTAAGTATGTTATAGCCTTGGGGTATTATCTCAGAATCCTTAGTGCTTGATTTAAGCCAGGTTTCTGAGAGGCATAGAATGTCAAAAGAGTAGGTGTCTAGGAGGGCATGAAGGTGGGGTATTTTATTGTTTATACTTTGAATATTAAGGTGTCCAATGAGGAGTTTATTATTAAGATTTGAAGAGTATATTTGAGGGGAGAGGTCAGCTGGGCCTGGGTTGGGGTGAATGTCACCATCTAGTAAGGTGGGGTTACCTAGTCTATCTATAATCTTATAGTTTAGTAAGGTTAGAAGTTTAGGTTTTTTATCTGAGGGAGGGATATAGTTGAGGTGAGACAGTCTGTGAAATTTAGGAAGAAGATAATTAGGGGTGGATTTAGTATTGGAGTATGATGTGAAGGTGTATATGGTTGAGGTCTGTTTTTGTGTGGAAGTAGGCAGGATGGTAAGTGGGGTTTCAAAGAAGGTAAGATGGTAGGTAGAAAATAGGGTGGTTAAGAGTAGGACTGATAGAATAAAGAGTGTTGGAGAGTAGGGAGTCATTGTTTACAGAAATAAGGGAAAGGAGAGAGAAGAGTGAAAGATATGGGAGAAATAAGGTAAATAGGAGGAAGAATGCCTGTTAAGAAGGGTAGGGGGAGCTACAGTATACTAAAATGTATCAGAGAGGGGTAAGACTGGTGGAGAGAGTGGAAGGATAAAGGAGATCTATAGTAAGAGAGGTGAAAGGTTAAAGTAGTGGGAAAGGTAGTAGAGAGGACCAAGAGGAAGAGGTAATAGTAGGAGGGGTGTGTAGAGGGGTGGGTTTAGTACAATACAGGTGAAGGAGAGGGATAGGATAATAGGGTATAGGGGGTGTGGCTTGGGAGGTATAAGAGTAGGACCCCTGGGGGTGGGTGGGAATTGGGGGTAGGGAGGGGAGCGGAGTGAGCCCGCAGGGCGAACGGAGCGGGTAGAAACCACAGAAGAAGAGATGAGGAAGGAGACAATCAGAAATGCAGGTAAGTAAGAATAGGCTAGGTGAAAGTCTAGTAGTAAAGGGTAGGGATAAGACTAGAGAGCACCAGTAAGTTGAGCAGTGTTTAATAATAGAGAGGTAGTGTAAAGCATACAGCAGGAGGACAGGAGGAATGATAGAGGTAAGATAGAGAAAATGCTAGTTGCTGATAAGGATTCAAAAATAGGTAAGAAAGGCTGGTAGATGGCAGAATAGGGTAGAGAGTGCAGGTCACTAAGAGAAAAAGGACAGTGATAAGCTTTACAGTCTGAAAAGGGCTAGAGGGAGCCCAGGTAGCATCAAGGTAGTAGCTAGGAGAGGAAGGTATTTTGATAATTACTTCAGGTGGAAAGGATAGCGAGAGGGATAGAAATACGGGATAGGATAGTGAGGGGGCAAAGTGAAAGAAAAGTAAGGTGATGAGAGTGGCTGGAAGGAGAAGTGAGTATAAAACAAGGGGGGAGGTGAGGTGCAAGAGGTAGCTGGCTGTTGAGGCTAAAACACTGGGAGCTTTAAACTCTTTTAGGAGACCCAAAGGGAGCCAAACAGATCAACAATATAGGAGCCCAAACATACTCTTTATTCCTACAATGGACAGGGTAGGTTGATGCAGTCCACGTTAGATTCACTGTTGGAAGGCCAAGGTCTTCAGACACAGGTTGGGAGTTGCTTAGGGCAGGAGTAGAGCCTAGAGCCTAGAGCTTTTGGGAAGGAAGAAGGAAGTGATACAGAGAAGAAAAACAAAATGAGAGACAGTGTTAGCAAAAAAAAAATAGCATCTCATTAACAAATTGATATTGTAGTAGCATACCATCAACAAATTGATAAACAGTTGTATTCAAGTACATATAATAAACAGTCTAATACAGAGTTCTAGCTAAGACATAAGAAGCAGGTAGCAAATCTGTCTATTTTCTTGTGTATAGGAATCATTATACAGTCAAAAACATATAAACTCTCTTCAGGAGGACAGTATTGGAGGGCAGCCTAAGTACTGTATTAATCTGAGGGGGGGGGGTATGCACAATACATACAGCAGGTAGGGCGCAACCTTAAGGGCCCCAGACTAAAGTCAAAAGTAGGGCTGTATCCAGTAAATACAGCAAGTGGACCAATATCAGCGAAAAAGAGTAAAAGAAAGGGACATTCCAGAAGTTGCAGTATAAGTCGCTAGAGGAGGGTGAAAGAGGAGCAGGACACCTGAAACTGCTTTCGCGCTATGGCGCGAGATACAGAGGTCCGCGTTGAACTCTCAGAGAGGAGTTAAAATAAGATAGGTGAGCATATGCAGTTAGCATCAGCTAACAAGGAGAACATCTAGTGAACCAATGGCAGTGAAGATGAGAAACAGAAGGGGACAATCCAGCAGTATAATTGGAGTCGCTAGAGGAGGGAGAGAGAGGAGCAGGGCACCTGAAACCACTTTCCCGCTAAATCGCAAAAATATAGTGGTTCGCAACTAAGTTAGGTGAAAAAGTTAGCAAACTGGCGTCGGCTAGAAAAAAGAAAACAAGTTAAAAACTAGTGGAGCAGCAGTATCCTCAACAGGACTAACTGCTGTAGTAAGTATATCACTTGAGGTGTAGTGACCTTCAAAGTACTAGCTATACACCTCCAAACTAATACCAACTCAGCACGTGGGGGAGCTTAGTAACAGTGGCGCAGTTTTAATAGCAAAAGTACAACAAGAAATAGCACACTGTTTAGAGAAGCCTAAATGTCTAAATAGAGTTAGCCACAAGTCAGACAGTGTGTCGCTGATTATAACATACTGGATACTGCAGGAAACATAGAGCGTTAAGCCAGCTAGCGCATTTAAAATAGGCAACGCTTTGCTAAACCATATGAGGAAGGAGGTGAAATCCCGTTTGTATGCCTCTAGTAAAATTGAGTATCACCAGCACAATTACCAATCGATAAAGGAAAATGAAAGTGCAATACTCTCTATGCAAGACGAGAGGTAGCTTTTTTAGGCAAAAAACGGAGAACATCAGTTGAAATGAGTTTAGAAAACGGTGCGCGTTGGAGCGCTACAGCAATCACAGCTAGAAAAACGCCGTTGCTCTCATTACACTGATTAAATACTCTAAGTTCAATCATCCGCTAAAACGTTCTAGTAACAGTACCAAAAAACGGAGTAGCGGCAGTCAAACAAAATAAATACCAATTACAAGCACCTTGGATCACTGGTTACAGAGTATGTGCGCTTGGAGCACAAAAACAGTTCTAAACTATGAAAACCTGTTGTTTGCATGTACAGTGATTAAGAGTCATCAAGTCTAACCAACACTAAAGCGTTTTAAATAGGAATATCAGAATAAAATATCAAACACAGTAACCTCAACAAAGATACAGCAATGGGAAAGAAGCCCAGGTTATGGGCGGCAATATACATACAGTCTTGAATAGGTATATGGTATCTCCGTATGGGTAAACCTACCAGAGCAAGCTCACAGTACAGCAGCCACAGCAGCCAGAGATCCAGAGATGTTCAGGATGGTAAAGGGAGTGTCGCAGAGACAGGAAGGGGTATAAGTAAACTTATCAACGATAGGGGCGGGGCGGAAGCAGAGCAGGAGTGATGTAGGAGAGGGTGGGCGGAACCAAGTGGGAACAGTGGGGAAATGGAAAAAAGGTCTGGGAGAGGATCAGTAAAAATGTTTAGCGAGTAGAGAAGGAAGAGAATAAAGAGTTAGACAGATAGTTGCGCTAATAGGGTTGAGGTGAGAGAAGGAAAGATGAGAAACCACAGAAGAAGAGATGAGGAAGGAGACAATCAGAAATGCAGGTAAGTAAGAATAGGCTAGGTGAAAGTCTAGTAGTAAAGGGTAGGGATAAGACTAGAGAGCACCAGTAAGTTGAGCAGTGTTTAATAATAGAGAGGTAGTGTAAAGCATACAGCAGGAGGACAGGAGGAATGATAGAGGTAAGATAGAGAAAATGCTAGTTGCTGATAAGGATTCAAAAATAGGTAAGAAAGGCTGGTAGATGGCAGAATAGGGTAGAGAGTGCAGGTCACTAAGAGAAAAAGGACAGTGATAAGCTTTACAGTCTGAAAAGGGCTAGAGGGAGCCCAGGTAGCATCAAGGTAGTAGCTAGGAGAGGAAGGTATTTTGATAATTACTTCAGGTGGAAAGGATAGCGAGAGGGGATAGAAATACGGGATAGGATAGTGAGGGGGCAAAGTGAAAGAAAAGTAAGGTGATGAGAGTGGCTGGAAGGAGAAGTGAGTATAAAACAAGGGGGGAGGTGAGGTGCAAGAGGTAGCTGGCTGTTGAGGCTAAAACACTGGGAGCTTTAAACTCTTTTAGGAGACCCAAAGGGAGCCAAAATATTGAAAAGGCATGGCTAGCATTTCCTTCTCAATCTGTGCGCATCTAGTTTATGCATCTGCCAGTGTTGTAAATGCATATGCAGTTAGCCTGCCTTCTTGCACCCACTTAAATAATGCTGCATCAAAATATTTAAGTAGTTTCATACAGTAATTAACAGCCTCTCTAGTAACTCAAGAAACTTGTTTGTTCTTTAGTCAAATCCCGCATTGCATCCTGCTCAACAGCATTCTTAGAGGCATTATTATACCTGACAATTGTGGAATGAGCTTGGACAGATTTTGTCTCATCTCAAAAAAAAAAACAATCACACTAATGTGTGTTTGTTTATATTGCAAGTTTATAATACAATATAGCTTATCTTTATATGGTAGTAGCCTGACAGCTGTAAAAACATGACCACATACTTCAGAGATGCTGCATCAATGACATTTAGTTGTATTCAATATAAAACCTTGGAATCTTATAGGTTCATAGATTAGTACTAAGCTAACTGCCCTTGCGAGCCATTTTAAGCCTAGCCAATTATCCCTTGTGAGACTCAAACCCTGCACCTTGTGTTTGTAAGGCAAACACCTTAACCATTAGACCACCCTCCCAACTTTATGCCAGTTTACTAGAATAATGAGTAATCAGTCTCGTATCACACTAATGTTTTGTAGTCCCCAAATACAAAAATATCAGTAATTATATTCAAAACTCCTTCAAATCTCGAATCACTTCAGCTGTAGTTCTTTGAAACACAATAGCAGTCTCAGGAGTCTGTATTTGCCTTGTGCAGTAGTAACTGTATACAACTCAAAATTAGTTTAATCCAGCAATGCATTAGGTATAATTGCATGTTATACTGTCTGTGGTGGATAATTTTCTAAAGGTCTTGCATATCGAGACAGAATCTAACTTTACCTCACTTCACAAGTTACCATGCTATTAACCTATTTTGTAGGCTCAGTCTCTAACAATCACTCCTCACCATTCCATATTCTTTAAACTCGACTATATTTTCTTTCAGAGCAATATTTGTTTTATTTTTATTTATTTTACATTTGTTTACCAGGCTAGTCTGACTGGATAAATTTCCATTTTCAGCAGAGGCCCAGGGAGAAAAGCTCCACGTAGAAACAAAACACAGTTATGTTATACATAAAAAAAAAAATAAGTAGCAGGTTAAACATAATTCAAGACTACATTACAGAATTCTACATACATACCCTGTATAGAAAACAATTAAGTTGTAGTTCTAGAAATACAAAATAGAAAGGTTCTGTAACAGTAAAATATTTGTGGCAAGTGTAGAGCACATTCAGGAAATTTCTTTTACATTTAAAATTCGTTAATGGATTGTAATAGAAGCTACTTGTAAAAGAAGTAGATTGTTAGGGAAACTTCTCAAAGTGTAGGTAGAAGAGCGCGAATAGAAAGAAGGTGTTAAAGAGAGAGAGAAAAAAAATTGTGGAAGTCACAATTTTTAGTCAGGATTTAAGCATGGGCATAACCAGTGTATTTTAAGGTGTTTTTTCAGCTTTTGTTTAAAGAGAACAGGGGAGGGAAGTTAGAGCAGTAGGTAAAAGATTCCAGTATTTACCGATGGTACTGGAGAATAGGGAGTCGCCAGCAATGTTATTAGACTTAATTGAGATTACTAGAAGTTTGTTTGAAGAGCGTAATGAATTTAGGTTAGTGTAAGGGGTAAATAGATTAGAAAGTATAGGTGTGTTATTAGGTTGGTAAAATATCCTATGGACAAAGGTGAGTTGGGAGAGTATCAACATGTTTTTTAGTTCAAGCCAGTGGAGTTGCTGTAGGTTCAGACAGTGGTGAGTTCTAAATTGCTTCCCAGTAACAAACCTAGCAATACTATTGTAAGTATTAGCCAGTTTAGAGATTATTTTTCTTTAGGTTAGTGTATATAGGTGAAGCATAGAGAAGAGTGGAAATAAGATGAGAGTGGGCAAGTGTAGCTTTGGCTATAGGAGTTAAGAACATTTTAATTCTGTAGAAGGAGCCCAGTTTTCTATTTACAGTTTTGACAGTATTATTAATGTGGTTATCAAAGGTAAGGTTATTGTCTATAGTGACACCTAGCAGCTTGGTGGTAGAGTCAGGGGATATAAGGGTGCCATTCTTGGATAAGATAGAGAATTCTATTGGGGAGGACCTAATAGTAGGCTTAAAGAGCAAGAGTTAGTTTTTTTCAGCATTCAAAACGAGGCAGCGTTTTAAGAACCATGCCTCAACTGCGTTAAATGCATTTTGTGTTAGTGTTTGTAATTCTGAAATGGTTTTAGCAGAACATATGAGTGTAGAATCGTCTGCGTATTGTATGCATGTAGCTTGAGGTATAGCTACTTGTAGGTCATTTATGAATAAGGAGAATAGAAGAGGTCCAAGAATAGAGCCTTGGGGGACACCAAGTGAGACTGGCAGAAGAGATGAGAGTTTGTTATCCCAGAGAACTGCCTGTTTCCTATTGCTGAGGTAGGAAGTGAACCAGTGAATAGCCTTGGGTTCTAAAGAAAGAGACTCTAGGATTTTTATGAGCAGGGGGTGGTTGACCATATCAAAGGTTTTTGACAGGTCTATAAAGAGTGCTGATGAGAGAATATTTTTGTTGCGGTTTTTATTGATGAAATCAGTAAAGGAAAGGAGAGCTGTGGTGGTACTATGAAATGGCCTAAAACCATGCTGGCAGTTAGTATGTTATGTTTAGTTAAGTGGCCCATTAACTGATAGTGAATACATTCTCCATAATTTTTGCTAAGGGTGATGAGTGCTATAGGCCTGTAATTAGAGTACTCAGAGTTGCCTCCTTTAAGTAAGGGGATAATGTATGAGATTTTCCAGATATCAGGGATGGTTTCTTCACTAATGGTTCTGTTTATAAGGATGGATATGGGATAGGCTACTACATTAGCTGCTTTTTGAAGGTATTCTAATGGTAGCTGATCAGCAGAGGGGGTACAAGGTTTAAGTTTTTGGATAAGTTTTTGGATAAAGGTGGTAGAGATGGGTTGTAATTGGAAAGTAGGCAGATTTGAAGATGTGTGGTTAGGGATGCTAGAATTGTCAATGGTAAGGTGAGAGGCTAGTGAGTTAATGGTATCAGAAAAAAAGGAATTAAAGGCATTGGCAGTTTCATGAGTTGTATTCTTTTCAGACCCAGAGGGGGAGGGTGCAGTAGTCTGGCCTGGGTGAAGTAGTCTGTTTAAGGTTGACCAGAACCTTTGGGGATTGTTGTGATTCATTTGCTGCAGTTTACTATAGTAGTTCATTTTGTCTGTAAGTATGGCTTTTTTGGTACTATTTCTTAAGTGTCTAAAGGTTTGCTGATCAGAGGATAATTTGCTAGCTCTCCACTTTGCCCACGATTTGTTTCTTAGTAATAGTTTTTGTCTTGTTTCTTTAGTTAGCCAGGGGGCAGGCTTAGATTTGACTCTAATAGATCGTTTTGGTGCATGCTTATCAAGGATTGTTAAGAATTTGGCATTAAAATATTTAACAGCATCTTCAAGTGGGAGAGTTTTTAGAGGATTCCAGTTGCAGGCATTTAGTTCAGTTTTAAATAAAAGTAGGTTAAAGTGTTTATTACTTCGTGAGATCCTGTAGGTTGGGGTGTTAGTAGTGACACTCTTTTGTCTTATGATGTAAGTTAAAGAATGGTCACTTACATCATCAGGCAAAGTACCTACTAGATAAGTTTGTTGTTGTTTGTTAATAAGAATCCAATCTAATATACTTTCTTTGTTGTTAGGTTTATTGATTCTAGTAGTGGTGTTTATTGTCTGAGTAAAGCCATAAAGATTAATGTGCAAGGAAGGGTTGTTAGTATTGACTGAGGACCAGTCATGGTTAAGATCTCCTAATATGATAGTTTCTTGTGGGTAAGTAGAAGACACCCAACTAAGGATATTTTCTATTATGGTAGAGTTATTTTCAGAAGGTAGATAGATACAGATAATATAGATTGACTTGTTTGGGTTTAATTGTAGTTTAGAAATAAGGAGTTCAGTCTTAGTATCTTCCAGTGGGTTATAGGGTACTGAGGAGATGTGTAGTCCAGTCTTAAACAGCAGTGCTACTCCCCCACCTTTATGTGTAATGCGGTCCAGTCTCAGTATATTGCAACCTGGGGGAATTATTTCATTATCTTTAGTACAAGGTTTTAACCAGGTTTCAGTTAGACAGAAAATATCAAAGGAGTGATATTCAAGGAGAGTGTGGAGATGGGTGACCTTATTGTTAATACTTCGGATATTAAGATGTCCTATAAGTAAGGCATTTGAATCAGTGGTTAGTGTAGGAAGGGTGGAGTTTGTGAGAATATGTCTAGTTTCAGTACAGGTATTAGTGGGTCCTGGGTTAGGATGTATGTCACCATCTTTTAGGGTTGAAGTTTTAAATTGTAACGATGGTTTACAGGAAAAGCTGGTTAGGTATTTTAGTTTCCTTAACATAGGATTATTAAATTTAATATGTGAAAGTCGATGGTATTTGGCTAGGAGGTAGTTAGAGGTGGATGTGATGTTTAAAGGAGTTAATTTTTGGGTAGTAAAACCAAAGGCTGTTTGTTTGAGAGAGTAATTGATGTGGTAATTATTTGCCTTTTCATAAGAGGTAAGGAGATATGACAGTGTGAGAACTAGAGAAGGTATGAGTAAGAGTATTAGCTTGGCTAGGTTGTTTTTAGTTATAGGAGTCTTGGATAGGGTACTGTTAGTTTTGGAAGACATACTGCAAAGAAGAGTTATGGAACCTTACAGAGATAGAGTTAGGATATAACTACAATATAAATTATGGGAGGGTAAGGTCTTTATTAGGAAGTAATAGCTACAGGTATATGAGGAAGGTAAGATAGTGTAAGAGAGGGTATTATGGAAAGTAGAATAGTAGAGAAGAGGTGGAGTTATATCAATTGGTAGTTTGTCAGGGTAGGTTGTTTGGTTGCACAGTTTAAAGCAATATCGCAGTGTAGGCAGTTGGTCAAACTAGAAAACAGTTGGTTGTTAAAAGAAAGTACCATCACAAAGTCCACGAGTAGATATCACCCCTTCTGGTCCCAAATGTGACCAAAAATGCAAGTGCGGCCAGTATAACAACCCAATTTGTATTTCTAGCCCTTCTGCACAGTTGCTGATATAGTGATAATCAACCTACAAAGTTGATTGTAGTAAAACTTACAAAACACCCAAGATAGCTCAGACACTGCAATACCCGGATATCAACTTTTTAGTGTTACAGGCACTTAAGAACGCCAAAACACCTAATGTACTAGGCAAATACTAAAATGTACCTTTTCAGTATAAAGTCCATCTTTATAAGGATGATTGTTACCAAACTTGGACCCCAAAGTACATAGTAATACCACTATCTGTATTATATATATTAGTCTAGATAATAATAACACAATCCAGCCATGAAGAAAAAAGTTGTTAAACAGTTTGTCATACCATACAATCCCAGCAATGCCCAAAAATATATGTAAAGTCAATGTATTCAATTCTTTCCTCTAGTTCAACCACAGGCCCGTATTCACAGCTGCCATCCTGGTTAATATACACTTCCGACAACGCTCAAATGTGAACGCAGTCATTCCCCTGCGTTTAAACAATAGTAAGGTCAACCTCAGGCCTATCTTCAAAGCTGCCATCTTGGTTGATAAATACAGCCAAATTCAAAAGTTTTTGGTACAACACCAAAGCAGTCTTAGCCCCAAATAACCTGGAGGGGAATCATTCGAATATGTAAACTGTAAACAGTTCATCCACTACCTTCTAGGTGCAAAACATAAATCCGGTCCCAACAAGCGCCACACGATACCCACAACTGAAGAGGAGCACTGTTTGTTCTCATATGCTTCAAAATCTCTCCGTAGTTTTATGTTTTCTTGCAATAATCACTTCCTCTAAATGCTCTTGCTAGAATCAGTTGCCGAACCCAAGCTTAAAAGTTAAATTCTAGTGCTTTAATGCAATGTAGGCTTATTTAGGAATCAATTTATCACTATAAGTAACATTAAGGCACTTCATTTTGGTTGTTTTATTTGTTGGCTTTTTCAAGTGTTCAGCTCACATTTATGCAGTCGCGAGCATTTATTTTTGACTTAGACAACATTTAAATGTTGTTTCCCTCTCTTAAAAGTTAGTTTTTACCTTGTATAATGATTTTTGAATGGAGTTGCGAGCTGTACAAGGCTGTGAATCAAACGCTGCTGTAATTATAGATTCAAAGTTTCTGTTTTACCGGCAATCCTGATCAAACTGTTAGAACCGTTAGTTGGACTTTTTTATGTGCGTTTCTCCTGCCGATAATCCCCTGAAGATAACCCCAGGGATTGAGAAACGAACAGATGGATGTGAATATTACAAGCCCTAAATCTTGCTTCTACTGAAAGATCGAGCTTCCCAGTCCTGTTGGGATTTTATGTTTTCCGATATTGTTTCCAAGGAAAGAATAATATTCCGATGTCTCTGGCCAGTTTTACATGCAGAAACATCAATCGGAATAGTCTATTTGCTAAAATCTGCCATTCAAGACAGTAAGATGACATACGAATAGCACACCTTCTTGTGGCAATTCAGTGCAATATTTTGTCTTAAGTGGCCTAGACCCACAGATAGAGCAGGAATAGCCTGCTAAAATATTACTCAGTTTTACCGCATTGCATATTCCGCTTCAGCATTTGTAATGCTGCTGATGCAACAGACAGTTTTTCTAACATTCTGCTTTTCTTTTAATTTAGATGCCTTTTTAGCTTAATTCCAACTATTTTTGACAACCATAACTAATGAGTGGTAAAGGGGACTGCTATGGGCATAAGCGGTTATGGGATGCAGTCGGCAGTTACCACTGGAGTGTTACTGCAGAACCAGAATTCATGTTTGTAGTTAAGAGCTCAGCATGTGTTACTAACCTATAACAAGGAATTTGTAACAGCTACAACTCAGCTTCAAGAAGATATTTCCTAAGACCATTTTTGTACTTTACTTTGGGTTCAGGGGTACATCAGTTTAGAAAGCAGCCCAGGGCACCAGATGACTTAGCTATGGCTCTGCTTAGCATTGCACTTACTTAAACATTGACTGCCCACACAAGTGTTCCAAATTTATCTAGGAATATACATATTAAACTGTCTGTCTTTGAATATATATGGATGTATATTTATCCTTTTGTTGACGGGGCTTGTTCCACTAAACTAGTAGCCTCCTTTCAGAGCAGAATCAAGGTGGTATTTATACTACTAGGAGAAATTTGGCTAAGGTACCAGGGAACTTCCCCTATTCTTTTTGATAGGTGCCATGGGATCTTTTACATCCATCTGAGCTACTACCAACTCAAGGAGACAGGGCCTTGTCTCATCCAAACGACGGTATACTCAGGAGTGCAGCATCCCACAATACTGTACATCAGTGTCAGCAATCAATTTATCTGGTGTGGAAATAGAACACAAAGCCTTCTGCACCAAGGTATGTTGTACGTGTGTGTGTATGTGTGTGTCTATATATATATATATATATATATATATATATATATATATATATATATATATATATATATTACACACACACACAGTTTTTATATTGTATATGTTGCAGATACATGTATTATACTGGCTGTTGTGCACTCTTCCTTTGTATGATCACACATTCACCCTGTACTGTAACTCAATTTCTACTTGCATAGGTTGTATTCTATTACTAATGCCCAGAGACAGATAAGGATTTATTACCAAATATACTGACTTACTTTAACTGATACTGCATAGCTATCTGCTGAATGAGCAGTATATCGACCTTCTTTTATAAACTCATTTATCATAGATCAGAACCATCAGTTTCAGTTCATGTCTAAAAGACATCCAGGACCTCAGACATCTACCCTACACAGATGGGCTAAAGGCCCTATCCCTCTACTCAGGTCTCCTACAGACTCCTCAGAAGTAACTTCTGTCTGGCATACAAAGCAAACTCAGACCCCGCCTTGATGGGACTGCTGCATATCCACAAGTCAGGTTTCACTAGAGTAACCTGCACACACGACCTCGACCTGGTCTGTGACATCAATAGGACTTGTTGGCAGGACAGGTTTGTGTCCCAGAGACTCCCCCTTTTGTGGAATAAACTCCCTCTCCATGTCAAGCAGAGTACCTCATTAACCCATTTTAAGCGTAACCTAGATAACTGGATGGGGAACAGAAAATACATGCCTGGGATTCCACCTGTGTCCCTGCTGGACAGTGGCATAGGGTGCTGACTTGTTGGAACATGGACTAAATTCTTGGTTAGGCTTGTAAGGGCCTCATGGCCCACAGCCTAGTAACTTCCTATCTAAAGGCAGACTCAGATGAATACACTCTTCTGCAATATGAAGATTAAACATAACAGACCTGCCATTTATGAACTCCTCTGCTCAGTCTTTTTTTCAGTCTTATTGTCAGATGTTTTGTTGCATTTTATTGCACTGAGACTCTTGTATCTATCTATCTGACGCACGTTTCTTCTGTATTCACAAAAGACATTTCCGTAATACATGCAGTTTAAATTTCAAATTACTCCCAGTCTGGACTGTATTAATTTTCTGTTTCAAGACTTGTTTTTCTATTAAAGCATATTTTCACGTTAAGGAGCATTGCTCCACATACCCTGCATCTCAAGTCTTTCTCTACTTAAAATGCTTACATTGTAAGTGGTTCCTTGCTACATATTTCTTATTAGATACCTTCATAGACAATGTGGTTGCTACTTTTTTTATTTTTACTGTTCCTAGTGTCTTTTATTTTCAGATTCAATATCAAATTTACAACTTCTGTGCCCTTAGTCACCTTTTTTTTCAGATTTGAGAGTTTGTTTGCATGACATCAACGTTTTTATAAGTGTTGATTCTTTCAGCAGTCTACACATTACTTGTGGCACAGTTACCTGATTACTTCATAATGCATATGTCTCCAGATTCACAAGTGTGTGCCCTGTGTTTCAAATCAGTCAAATATGTATCAGTAGATTCTTGTGTCCCATGATGTTTTATAAAAGGGATTCTGCTTTGGGTCACAGCTATGTCTGGAATTTAGTTTTCAGTACTTCTCTATGCAGTTTGCATGTCCTCCCTGTACTCATGTTGTTTTTCTCTGGGTTCTCTGGTTTTCTCCTACCTCCCAAAAGTAGTTTGTAAGCTTGGCATATCTAAATTATCTCTAGGTATGCATGAGCTGTGTGCGTCATATGGACAAAAGAAAATCTACTTCTAATCTTCCTTTTACAGGGTCACTATAGTAGGTGGATATGATTTGTAAGTATATACCGACGGACTCCTAAACTACTTTTTACTTCCTCACTTATAGCAAAAGTATTAACTAAACTTATCAAAGGTGGGGGACGCCATAAGATTTATAGCATACTCGACTTTTTCTGGCTTTTCACTGAGATCACTCACGGTGAAATACAGCTCAAAAATCTAAACCAAGATTTTACAGTTTTCTAAAACATTTCCCATACAGTTTCAAAGTAGTTTCAATCGTTGTCCTTCTAAGCTAAAAACTGAAGAAAATCTTCCTAAAATCTCAAGAAATGGATACCTTTATACGGCTATTAATAAAATGCAATTTCATTGTTTTGAAAAATAGAATGCTATTATATGGTAAACAAATATTACAAAAAGTGGACTGAATGTGAAAAGGAAAACTGAGTCTTCACTTCTGATATCCTATTGAATGGCATCCTAACTTTTCTTAAGTCCTCCCAACTCAACTTCTGGTACAGACGTTAATACATAAGACCTTAGCAATGAAGACATGAGACAGATATGCTAGTAGCTCAGTGGTTTACTCACAAATGCACAGAAGGCAGTGGTTAAATGAATCACATCCCCAAGTATCACATCTTACTTTATTTTATTTATTTATTTGTTTGCTTGCTTATTAACCAGATGAGTGAGCAGATTCAGGGATCCTTTTCAATTATGACCTTGACCACAAGGCAGAAAATAAATATAAAAAGTTGTTTAACATACATGTAATACATCCGGGTATAACCGTATTTGCAACATATAATGATCAAACTAACAAAAATAAATGAATATGCACAAGTAATTCATACATTAAAGCATTTCACAACATAAGAAAGGCATTGGTAAATTATGTAAATGAAAGACAAGAATAAAGAACGTTTAATGTTGCAATAGTGCTAATAAAGTCAAGGGAGGCAAAAGCAAATTGAAGGTGAGTAGCAAAATTTAAAAGCAGCAAAGCATCATCTGAAGAAAGGAAAAAGGCGTGCATACATTTAGAATGAGGAAGAAAAATGATAAATATTACATAATTAAATTAGAATTAAAATTATAGATCACGTCAGATTAAATTTCTGAGTAGAACTGTGATAGAATTAGTCAATGGAATGAGTGTGGCAGTGAATATTTAGTAGCTCACGTGCTTAAATTTAGAATTTAATTATCCACAATCCCCTGAAGCATTTACGAAAGGAGTTCCTTTCTAAATGCTCTAACAATTTTTCTTTGAAAACAAAATATTTTGTTTCACCTTAAATATTGTCAGTAAGATAGTTACAGTTCACTGAACTGATCTTGCTGAAGCTTTTTTTCACCCACTTATCATGAACTGGGTCCATTTTAGGGGTCAATTGTTCATTAATACTATTTTTCATGCCATAGAAGTGTTTCTGATACTAAGGTTTTTGTCTAAGAGTTGGACATTACCTACCAGTAGTTTGAAGGCTAAGGAAGGTTTGTACATGTTGTACATTTGGCTTTGCAGGGTATTTTATTAATGTTGATTTGAATGAGATTAGTATCTTTATTAGACTTTAAGGATATGATTGATAAGATGTGCTCCACTTTGGTGTTACAATGACATTCTTCACAATGCATCATCTTTATCAAGTGTAAGATAGTTAAATACAGAATAACAGATTACGTCCAATTACATCTCTTACAGGTACATACAACTGTATTAATGAGCAATGTTTTAAGACAAACCAGCAGCAATGCTGGAGATGCAACATACCATGCCATTCTTTATTAACCAGCTACAAGAACCAAGGAAATGAAAAGGTTTATACGCAGTAGCAGTTACACTACTAGTGGCCAAGCTAATATTTTCAATTACATCTGGTAGTGGAGGTCTGTGGGTGATGAGGGTGTAAGCGGTGAGTGTCCTGTCAGTCACATACTGTACAATCATTTGCAGTCAAATTAAGAAGCACAAACTAATGTCAAATCCTGGTTGTTCATTGCTGTAATTCAGCTCGCTCTGTGTAAAAGCTGTATTTGTGTTTTGCACCATTCCTGTAAGGAACAGGAATTTAGGAACTCACTGATGGTTTACTCTGGGAGTTGCCAGTATGGTGTTATACCACAACTGTATACCAGAATGGAATGGTTTTCTATTTCTGGATGCATGAGTTGGCTGAGGCTCCCTATGCAAACATATTAAACCTGACAATACTTTTGGCTGATCTTGCCTGCATTATCCTCTTTGCAGTTAAAGGAAGAAAATGTCCCAGTAGAAATGCAACAGAAGGGAAGCAAAAATAAATGAAACATTAATTAATGCTTCCCAATCCTTCTCAAGCTTTTGCATGCAGATGTGACGCTCTTTTTTCATATATGTAGCATATCTGGACACATTTAGGGTAATGTACCATTCTACACTTTCACATTGTATGTGCAAGTAATATTCTGTTTACTATCAAACCACAACTACTTTTTCCCCATTTTTACATGGGGTCAGGGTGTCACTTCAACAGTGACCATCTAGAGCCAAGGTTCACACTGCTGAGTGGCTAGCCCTGCAATGGTTGTTCTTCCACACCACACACACACTTATGGAAAAATTGCACTGTCCTACCCAGCTATCGGATGTCTCTGGAATGTGGGAAGAATCTGGAGCACCTGGAGGAAACTCCTGCAAATACAGTGAGGACATGCATACTCTACACAGGAGGACCCCAACTGCGAATCAAACTGGGGAACCCCTTGCTGTGAGGTGGCAACATCTGCCAGTGTGCCACCCCTAAACAAATGTTAGTGTTTTTCTTTATATATTGGTATATAAGTAAAGACAATGCTACATTCTTCGTGTCTCTAGGTGGGTGGAAGGGAAATATAATTAATAACAACATGCAATCGGAATACGACAGTATATAAAACAAATCTGTAGTAATAAGCCTAAAAATAAGCATGTCGACAGAGTTATGGAGTCTGAATTGGAAAGTGTGCAGAACACTGAAAACAGTGATAATAAATGCAGCATAAAAAGGATCTACATAACACTGCATTTTTACTGGATATTTAATAAAACCTAAAGGGGGTGAGAGTGGATAAATGCAGAGGTAGTCGGAAAATTATGAATGGATCCTTGACTGGGTACAACAAGGTAGCAAAGTACAAATAACAGCAATGCATTGGCCTGCTGAAGTAAAAGGGGATTGAAGCAAAATGCACGCCAGAGGAATGATGGCAGAAGTGAGGAACAGGCATTAACAGCAGAAACAAATGTGCTGAAACTGAAAAGAAACAATGTGAAAGATGTGGAATGGAAAGGAGACAAAAAGATGGAATGAGGGAAATGTAGAAAGAGGTGGTAGGCTGTGAAATAAATGGGAAGCAGAAGAATGGCTATCTGAAGGAACAGACTGAAAAGCATGAAAATGATGACCCTTGAGCAGCTGAGGAACGACTATCAATGAAGGAAGTTAGATAACCTAAAGGTAGGGAAAGCACCACTTTAACTAGGTTATTTGCTTTGATCATATTTGATCGACTTAGCAATATAACTAGTGCTGCTAAATCCAGCACAAAAGACCTACATCACACTCAACCTCAGTTTGTGTGCAGGTTTCAGCAAAACATACCTAGTTGATTGATTAGAAAGAATCAATCAACTAAAGGTTTAACTTACTCGGAAATTATGCAACCTCAGAGAAAGTTACATAATACTGCCCCTTCTATGACTAATGTTGCTCCTTCTATGACTAATGTTGCTCTTCCATTTCATACAACGTCCGTTTATCAATGACATTCGATCAACTGTCATAGTAAACTTTATTGTCGATCAGATATACACAGCAGTGCAAGCTGAACGAAATTACATTGCTTTGGTCCCCATGCAAGAGACAACAATGGGTACTCAGTGGGTACTTTTCCATTAGCGGGCAACAGGTTTTTTGGGCGTGGTTTTAATGTTCTATTTGCTGTAACACTGTTTGCTCCTCCCATCATTGTCCTATGTGAAGGAAGCTGAGAGTGTGTGAGGGCACTGCAAAGAAATAAACTAGTAATTGTTACCATAATGTCTGCTTCCCGGTTTGGTAGTAGCGAGCTCAATGGTATGCCTGCACCGAAGGGAGGGGCTGCAGCTTCTCAACCCAGCCAGAACAGTTTAGGGGGAGGGCAGGGCCTGCGTGTTGGGTTCAAAGTGAGCCCATAAAATATAGAAAGGCCCCAATGGCTGAGCTAGGATGTAAGATGTGCAGATCATGTATTTTCTTTAGTAATCCCTTATGGAAGAAGAGAGGAGGGACAAGTGCTTTCTGCACTGCCACTCGGTGTCTTCTTCAGTAAGTATTAGGAAATCTGTAAGGTTGTGATGGCAGTCCTGTCAGTCATAAAGTGTTCTGATCACAGGTTTTCCCCTAGTTAGTAGCCTACTTACAGTTATCTTGATAATAAAGTTGTGTTTTTAAATATCCAGTGGTAAATCACGGGTTTGAGGTCATTTTTTTTTTTTTCTTTATTGTGAGTATCAGATAATAGCACTCTTTATCTTTGACAGTACAATGAATTAAACTAGCTGTATTTAACACACCCTTATAGTAATAGCTGTAAATGTCTTGCCTGTTATACTTGTTTCATTGTAGGTGTTGCAGTTTATAACTGTAAACTCATTTCTGTTCCTAATCTTATCAAGTTCTTATTGTGAGAAAATGCTAGGTGCCTTCCATATTTTGTATTTAAGACATTACCAGGTTACCGTAAAATTATATTACTTTAAAAGGCTTGCAGTATTACAGGTAAAGATGCAGGTGTGAAATTGCTGGAGAGTTGGGTAGACCATGTGATTCAGTAAGCAGTGTTTACTGCTGCTCCACCCGCAGACATGGAGGAGCAAAAATGACGGCCCTGGCCTCTAGCCTCGGCAAACGGGAGATTAATCGGTACTTCTCTGTGAGAAATGCCAAAGTGTTAGCGCTGGGTAAGCAGTACTGACATCTCAAACAATGACTAGCACTCTGACAGCAGAGAACATTAAAACCATGCCCCAAAAAAACTGTTGCCCCGTTAATGGAAGTACCCAACAATGAAACTGGGTAAACTGAACAGTTTTTTTGCTGAAACCTCCATTGAAGATATATACCACATTTAAAAACAATGCAGTGAAAAAAAAAAACAGTCTGCAAACGAAGACAGAGAGTAAGACAAAAGTGAGCCACTGTGAGTTCTTGTTGCAGTGTGTCCAAAAGACATGGCCTAGAGCTTTAGAGTGGAAAGGTGTTACTGCAAGAGGTGGGTAAAAAATGTTAGTGCAATTTAAAAACAACAAATTTAAAGCTTTAGAAGGGGTTCTATTTAATGGAAAAACAGACTCTCAGAAAAGCCAGTACTGAAGTTAGAACAAAACACTGTAAAACTAGGGATCACACAGTTTTTATAGTTCCCATTTTACAGTTAAAATTGTGCAGTTTTTTGACTAAGTCCACAGAAACACTTGTTATAAATCAAATAAAGTGAAAAGTCTTTCAGAGGAGGAATATCATTTTACTGTAATCATATACTTGAGACAAGTAATGTCAAATAAAAAATTAAAATGCTCTCATAACTTCAAAAAGTCCTGCAACTGTTCAGACATTTATGAATAGATAAGCAAAAGTGCTCTTGAGAAAAGCAAGTCTTGGAGGATGACAGAAAACAAAAGCTGGGCTTCAGGGCTGCTTAAGTATATACTGCATTGCCCTCTAGTGGCCAATGCTCATAACTGCGCCTACACTGAGCATAACTGACTGGTCTGCTGTACAGGAAGTGAACAGGTTATAACTGAGACCTTGAAACCAGGAAATTATAAATGTAAGAACTGATGCATGTCCCAAATTTCCAAACAGAACTAAACGCTATGCTAAAACACAAATTTATTTTTGAAGCAATTTTTGGGATCTTTGTTAGTTCACATGCTGATATATTTACTACATATTGTTATTGTTAAATATATTTATTTATTGGCTGTTGTTTACAGTTTTATTGTACAGTACTCTTCATACTTTATAACACTCAAAATAATGAAACTTTGCTTTTCTATGTACACTACATTGCTGAGGTGCTGTGTATCTATATTTTTTCAGGTCTATGTTCAGTCTTCAGCCATTTCTACCAAAGCATTTTTATAAACTCAAGCACGATCTTGCTCTTTCCTAAACAACAAGAGTGAAGAGCGTTTAAGGGCAGATTTGATGGACTCAGTTGCACTGGTTGCGACTTTCTTAAACCTTACATATCCTGAACCAAATCAGAAGCTTTACTTACAGTTCTGAAGAGAAACTCCTGTCAAAATATTCTTATTAGGATTGATTTGCAATTGAAAAAAAATCACAGCCCAAGCAGTACGACACTGAAAGTTTACAGAGTAACTGTCTGGCTTTGGGTAGCCAAAAAATAAATAAATAAATAAAACAGAAAGGAAAATAAACATTTTTTCATTTTCTATGTGGGCTGACATCTAATTGCCATGGATCAAGACTGCACTTAAGCTGAATGTCTGAATGCTGAAAAATCACCTCTGTCAGTGCTCCTAAGCATATAATGAAACCTGTAAAAATGATGTTATTGTTTGTACTGTTAGGGTAAGTTATCACTATCTCTACATTTGCCCCTGCAGTGACACAGGTTGGGAATTAGCCTCTATTAATACTTGTAAGCACCTTACTCCCATCATGTGCCAGGTAAAAGGGATAAAATGGAGAATACTGCCATATCCTTTGCAGAAAATCTTGGATACAGTAGTGTCATGGCTGTTGAAGAAGCTGGCTGTGGGAGGCAATGGCAGTGAAACTACTGATGCCTTCTTCTGTATCCTAGCGGGAAGCGGTGGCAAGTGGTAGGATCTGCCTGCTGCACCAGAAGGTACCCCCCCCCCGATAGAAGTCATGGTACAAGACCTCATACAAGGAAAGATAAGACATGCAGCCCTTGCCAAATAACATACAGCATTGTAGCAGCAATCAATTAATGTATGGAACTAGATATCAAACAAAGGGATAGCATTAAGATAAAGGAGTTTCTGGCCTCTGAGAGAGGGAGTAGACTTCTGACCATCCCACGGTGTGGTGCTGGATCTCAAAGCCATGATGCAGTGTGCCACAAGAGCATCCATTGCAGATACCTCAGATGGGGATTGTTATACATATATTATGCCATGATTAGAATTATTGTTCTCTTTATTACTAAAAATCTCACTGACATTGTGTGCTTCAGCTACTATAGGTATACCAGAGGTAGTACTTCAACAGGCATCAGCACAACATAAGGTACATTATCAAGTATTATTGGTAAGCACTGTAGTAGTAAATCTGCACTGGCAGTAAAGTAGAGATGACGGGTTATATATATACTTGTATTGGGATTTGTGCTTTGCCGTCTTCACAGGTGATTTTCTCTCCATAGAAGCTTAGTTGGCTCAGCTAGTGCCCTGTGCCAGTACCATGAACCGGCATCCTATCCCCTCAGCTCTTCATCTGTGATTGGCTTATTACAGTTCCCTTGAACAGGGAAAAAAAATAAAACACACATTTCTTCTACTGGCAGATGCACGACACATTCCCCTCCATTCTGCCTCAGTGATTCAGGTCACCAGGGGGTTCCACCTGTGTCCATCTTGGACAGGGCAATAGGTGCTGATCATGGTAACAAGGGTAAAATTTAGCTAGGCTTGTAAGGGCCCACAGGCCATTAGCCTAGTAACTTCCTATAAGCCATTTCTGTGTCCTGCCGCAACCCTCCCTCAGCACATTTAATTGAAAATATATATTTCTTCTTTTAAACTGTAGCAAATTACTTCCTACAAATGTAGCAAACAGGTGCTGCAGTTTAGACCCTACCTGCACAGAGCACCGCAACACTCTGGTTTTAGAGGTTTTTTTTTTTTTTTTTTTTTTTTTTTTTACTTTTAAACTGTGATAAACTGCTTGCTGCAATGTAGCACATAGATGCAACAGTATAGACCATACACAGAGAGCTACAGTGCTCAGGTTTGACTGCAAATGCAATCATCATCATCATCAGCAGCAGCAAAATACCCCCGTTTTCTACATGGAGTCAGGGTAGGGTGTCAACTGTCACCATCTCTCTTCATTCAATGCTCAATGCCACACTCCTGCTTTGACACACATTATAAAACAGAAGAAAAATTCAAACAGGAATAAAAAAGCACACCTACAGAACAAAATGAAACAGGAGATTTTATTTCTCTAGCACCTCGGCACAAATGCCTTCACTGGACTACAAGACCCATCCAAAGAAAAACACATTAAATAGCTTCAATAATAAAACACTTAAAATTAATTAATTACATACTTACAATTGCAATCTCTATTTAACCCATTGGGGGCTAATGTATTGTACTTCAAAATATAAACATTTTCTTTATCCTTAAAACTTCTCCCTTCACCCATGTGTAATATAACCTGCTCTAGAATACAGCCTTTTAATAAAGAGGCATCACTATTATGAAATTCTTTAAAATGAACCACAAGAGGGCTTTCCAAACGTGCCTTTAACATCTCTGACATGTTCCTGAAATCTAACTTTAAAAGCTCTTTGGCTTTGACCAACATAGAACAACTTACAAGGACACTGTCAGGCGTAAATTACCCCCTAAGTATTACAATCAAACCTTTGCATAGACTTAAAGCATATGTTATTAATCTTAGAAAAATGGTTTATCACTAGTGAACATATAGAACATTTTCCACATTTATATGTACCATAATTAATTTTGGTATATGAACCAATTTTAGGAACAGGAAAAGCAAAATTATTATATACTAAAGAACTTGCTACACTTCTACCCCTTTTATAAGGCACATAAGGAAATCTATTAATTTGATTATACAGCTGTTAATAACATATGCCAATAATGTTTTAAAGTTCAGTAATCTGTTCACTCAATATATTATATGTAGTAAAGTAAATGTTCTTTCCTGCATCACTTATCTCAACATTCAAATAATTATTATAATATAACCCACTAGCACCTATTTTTTATATTTGTTCTTATCTGTACTTAGACCTTTGCTTTCTCCAGATGATAACATTGTAAGGCATTCCTAACTTCCTTATTATTATGCCCTCTGTTGATAAACACACAAAATGTTTTGTAAGCCTTTTCAAAAAGAAATCTTCATCTAGACTATCTGTAGCTCATCTTGATGAGTGGATGGGAGATCGTAGGTTTACCCCGGGTATCACTTCTGTGTCACTGTTAGACAGAGGCACAGTATACTAACCTCGAAAAAGGGCATAGCAAAATTAATTTAAAATGGGTGGCGAAAGCCAAACACACACTGGCTAGGCTTATAAATGCCCGAGGGCAGATAGGTTCATACTAGGCTATTAAGTCTATGAAACTCCCCACAGGGAAGTGCAGCAATCAAATGACTGGGATGGCAACTAGAACCATGTAAATGTACTTTCTGTGAACAGGAGTTATAATATTCTTAAATGCAATAGATCAATAGATTCAATAGGGGTTGCCATTCTTCTTCAACTCCATCTATTTCCTCTTCATCTTGGGGTGCTAGAGCCCTAAGTAATTCCTTGAACTGCTGTACTTTCTCTCCAGTCAACTTCCAGGTTGAAGCCTGGTCTCTGTTGACCCGAGAACCTTCTCTGATCACTGCTTGCAGCTTATTGTGGCAACCAGTGGTTTATGCTGTGGGACAACTGCTTCACTGGGAATAATTTTGCAATCATCGATTCTAGCCCGGTGCCCTTTCTTACTAGGAGGAAGTCCACCTGAGTTGCATGCTGGCCACACTTGTATGTGATCTTATGACCGTCTCTCCATCTGAACCATGTGTTGGCATGTTAGCTACTATCAAGCCATTTGCCAGGCAGTCTAGAATGGCCTCTCCTTTTTTATTCCTGTTGGCCACCCATGTGGACCCAGGCAGTCCTCATGTGCATTCAAGTCACCCATTATTAACACCAATTCATGTTGTCCTGCTTTATCTAGTAGGTCCTGCAACTGCTGTATGAATGCACTCTTCCTCACTATCACAAGCTTGCTGTGGGGCACAGGCTGATATTATGAGTACTGCCTTATTACACTGGAGTCTGATTGCCATGAGTCTGTTACTAATTCTGACGACATCCCTCACCGTTTTCTGAAGCCTCTCCCTCACCACAATTCCCACACTACTTCCAGCCTGTCCTCCTCCTAAATAGTAGACTTTGGATCCTAAGCCAAGAGGCTTTGCTGCACGGCCCTTCCATCTTGCCTCTTCAATACACAGGATGTCCAGCCTCCTCTGTATCATCATGTCACTCACTTCCAAACTGCTTCCTGTCAGTGAACCTACATTAAGTGTAGCAGTTCTAAGGTTGAATGGTTTTACATCCAGCTTTACTCAACAGGGCTATCCCAGGTAACCCAGGCTAGGCAATTAGACACTGGCCAACCAGCAGCTTATTGACCCAGGGCTGTTGGGATTTATGGCAGACACACACTGGCCAATAGGGGCACATACACCCCTCCCACTGTTAGCATGGGTCCCTGGTGTAGGCCGGAGTAGGCAGTCCTCAAAGCATTTATCACGGCAAACGTTCATCCATTTTACCCACATTAGTCAGCATAAACAAATCACCTAGTGCCATTATTTTACACCATCAAATGGCTAGCCTGCCACAGCATGCAGTCTGTGATCCGTGTTGTCCTATCTTGAGGATAATGCGTACTACAGTAGATGCCCAAAGCGGTTAGTCACCATATAGAATCTGTGCTGCTGCACAAAGCTCTATTTATTGGTGAGCTTAAGATGGAAACACTCAGTATGTTTTTTGAAGGTAGGAGGAACCCCACAGAGACACAGCGAGAACATGCAAACTCCAAACAGGCATTGGCCAGAGGTCAGGATCGAACCTTGTACCTTGTGTATGGGAGGTGTAGACCTTAACCATTATACCAACTTGTCTCAAATGTAATACCAGCTTTTAAAAGCCAGTAGTACATTAAAGAAAGATCAGGATTGGCTGATGGCAGCCCCCTCCCAACACTTTGTGAAACGACAGTTGTCCCTTTCACCTCCACCTTAGCTACACATCACCACCTACAGGAGAATCATCTATCTCAGATTATTAGAAGCAGTTCTATTGAATAATACAACTGCAAACATATCCACTTGACAGAAGGAAGAAAAAAAAAAAGATAACTGGCAAAACATTGCAACCTCTATAAGTCTATAACACTAGGTTATAGTAGAGTCATCTGCATATTGAACAAGAGACCCTTGTTGAAATGATACATGGAAGTTGTTGATACAAATATTGAACAGAAGAGGTCCTAATATACAGCCTTGGGGGACACCAGTGGGGTTGCAAATATATGGGGATAGAGAGTGTTGCCAGTTTACAGCATATTCTCGGTCTAAAAGGTAGCTTTTGAATCAGTTGAGAGGAGGAGGAGTAGATAGTCTGATGTTAGTAAGCTGAGAAAGGAGAAATGAGTGAGAGGTAGTATAAAAAGCTTTGGATAAGTCCAAAAATAGAGTTGAGACTATCTTCCCAGAGTTGCAAGTTTTAATGACCAAGTCAATAAAGGATATCAGGGCAGATGAAGTACTATGGTGAGGTCTAAAACCATGTTGAATTTGAGATAGGATATGATTATTGAAAGGAATTGAAGTTGAGTGTGTATACATTTTTCCAAGAGTTTAGAGACAGGGGACAGAATAGCTATTTGGCAGAAGTTGGAAATATCGGTAGCAGTATCCCCTTTGTGGAGGAGTATGATGAATTCTTTTTCCCCAGAGATTGGGAACATAGGATTCTTGGATGGACCTATTTATGAGAATGTTAATGGGGTAGGCAATAGCTTCTGAAGCAATTTTTAGGTATTCAGTAGGTAAGTGTCAAAGGAAAAATATACTTTAAAAATGATCAAAACACGGTAGGTTCAGGTTAAGGCACTTTAATCTTGCAGCAAGGAGACAAAAACATGCTAATACAGAGTTTGTCTAACTAGAAACAGGAAATGCTAACATTTTTATGCACTTTCTAATAAGACATTGCCTACCAAGCTGACGTAGTGAATCACACGTTTTGTCATCATCATTTAGTAATAATTCTTTTCACAATATTCTGCTGATTTATCAATTTTTGTGAGAAACCTCCTAAGGAAAACAATGTGGCCTTGGCTACCACCGGTTAGATATATGCAATGTTACCATTCAAGGTACTATTGCTAATTTGAGCACAAAGCAAGTAGTTCATTTCTCTAACAATCCTTTGTCTATATTATATCTAAACTTCTGCAGCTGCACATGTTCTCATAGTTCGAACAGAGCTGATTGTTTAAAATCATTACATTTACAGGATATAGCATTGTTCATTCATTCTCTCCTGACCTAGCAGATAACCACCTGCTTCTCAAGTACATTTCCAAAAGGCATAAACATGAATATTGCTGTGCTAGCAATTACTAGGTCAGAGGGCATCTTGCAAGTTTCAGAAAGCACACTGCAGTTTCTCATATGAAACTCAACTGTATATAAAACAGTGCATATAAAATAGAATGAAAAACGTGTTAACTTATTTAGTTTCTAATTAGTATTTAAGCATACACACATTAATACATATTTTTCTGACATTTCCCCCCCTGTTAATACTTTTTAATTCTATTTTCAAAAGAATAAACAGTTTGCGTCTTTTCCTAACCTCTTCCATTCAGGATTTGCAGTTAAGAAAGTCATTCAGTTTACACTTATGAAAGTGTTTCACATTCTAACAATTCTTCAAGTTCAGTACTTTGATACATAGTCTCAGAAACTGATATATCTATAAATTCTTTGATTAACTTTTTCATGCAGGGGATACCACAACAAATACAAGCTCCTATCAGGAGCAATCTCACACAAATGGCAATCAAGATGTTCATTAGGATGGAACCCCACTCCCCCAAACAAATTCTGGAAAAAGTCCGTCAGAGGGTTTGGGCCTGGCTTGGTCATGGCCGACACTTGCTGTATCACCTCAAGGTGGTCGTTTATCTCGTGTTGATGATCTGGTATATACGCACAGCACTCTTCTTTGATTAAAGCGCACGTACCACCCCTCGCCACTAGGGTGAAGTCAAGAGCCATTCGGTTCTGGAGCACTACAGTTCTCATAGCATTCAGTTCATCAGTTATCAGTTCAACGAGCAGAAAAAGTTGCATTACTCATTACTTCGAGAAGTTTGGACAGTTTTCGCAGCTCCCAAATCGATTTCACTGTGCCATATGCAGGTAATATGCCTGCCCATGATATAACAGCATCACTCAAGTCCATGTGCGTCAGGTTGGTACCCACAGTATGATGGTCTTTCCAGCCCGCCTCGATCTGTCCCACTGGATGTTCAGGCTTTTTGACAGCTTTCTTGGCCACATCTGGGGTATTTCGAATATTTCCCTGAGGCAAAACTGCAGTGTGTCGTATGGCCAGGACCAGGTACCCCAAAAAACAACTGCCGGACCAATTCTCAGGTAACCATTTATATGCTTTTTTACCACACACAAAATAACAATCCTCTACCTTAGTAGTTACTTTGTTACGAATTGGCTGCCCTGCATGAAACATTTTCCTATCTATTACAGATAATTGTTTAAAAAGTACAGGATTACGTTGCACTTGGTCAATAGTCTTATGCATGGACTCAAGAAATGAGTCATAATTTGAACTACAAGTTCCGCCCATTTTGTTTGCTTTAGTATAACATTTATAATGTACAGTCACATTGCACTTGCTCCAACCCACTTGGATTGTGTCATTCTTATAAAAACATACAATTCCCTTTTGTGTCACAGGCAAATACAGTGCTACCTTATCATATGCTTTAATAGATACTGTATCATAAACCAGATTTTCCCAGGTCTCATTGACTCCTAGGGGGACCGCAGTCATTAATAACCCCCCGTATGCTGTTGGTATGCCTGTGCAGATCCAGCAGTTCAAAACATTAAAAGTCTCAGCATACACACGTGTAATTGCCTGATAAGTGTTAAAGTTTGGGTGCCAGTCTATGTTCGGCTCATCACGTTTAATCAGTTCAACTTTTGTGGCAGGAAAAAAGGCCACAACAAAAAGAACAATGTTATCAGTATAGCTACCAAAATAATCATGCAAGTTTTCTGAGGTTGTTCTGTGTCTCTGTTTGCTCTATACCTGGTCATTTTGTTCTCGTTGTACAACAGTAACAAGGTTTTTGTCCAGTTCAAAGTTCTTAACCAGTTTACAGTGTGTCAAATGAATCCAGGACGCTCGCTCCGCGATCTTGACTGCAGTGGGTGTCGACAGTAGTACCTGGTATGGCCCTTCCCACTTTGGAGAACTCCAGTTTTTTCTCTTCACTATCTTCACCCAGACCCATGTGCCTGGGGCTACTGCTGCTACTGATGGTTTTGTTTGCTCTTTATCTGAAACAGAATTTAACTGCAAAAGTTTGTTATTCAAAAATCGCCTCATATACCCTGCAAGTGAACTATCAGCCTCCTGCTCTGCAGACATGAAAGGTTTCCATTGAGGTGTATAACATGCCCTCCCAAACAAAACTTCAAAAGGAGTTAACCCTTTTGCATTTGGAACAGTTCTCATGCTCAACAGTGCCAGAGGTAAACAGTGCACCCAGTTCTTTTGTGTCTCACTAATCAATTTTCTAAGCTTATTCTTCAACACCCCATTATGCCTCTCTACTAATCCTGCAGATTGGGGGTGGTATGCACAATAGTTTTTCAGCGATATCCCGAAATAGCGACTAAGTTGCTGTATAATTTGATTTACAAAGTGTGCCATTGTCACTATAAATCTTTTCCGGTATGCCAAATCTAGGAATAATTTCTTTAACAAGGACTTTTGCAACAGTAGCTGCATCTGGATTTTTAGTTGGAAAAGCTTCCACCCATTTGGAAAACATATCTAGAATAACAAGGCAGTACTTCTTATTTTCGCATTTGTTCAATTCTATAAAATCCATACAAATAGTATGAAACGGATACGGTGGTATAGGGAAACTCTCTTGCTTAGGTTTCAATGCACCTTGTGCATGATGCTTGTTACAAACATGGTATGCTGCACAAAACTTTTTTGTGTAATTTGTAAATCCATACGTCGTAAACACTCGATTCACTAACTGTACCATCCCCCCTGTTGAGACATGGCACTGCCCATGGCTCAACAAAGCTGCATATCTAAACAAGTTAGATGGTAAGATTGGTTTATTTTCTTTGGAGATGTACAGTCCCTTCTCAAGGATTGCTCCTCGTTTTATCCACTTTTGTTTTTCTACATTTGTAGTAAGTGTCTGCATTGTTTTAAACATTTCTAAATCTAAAATCTCAGATGGTTGTAATTCCTCAGTCAAAAGAAAAACTTCTGAAGCTGAAGCTGCTTGTTTTGCAGCTGTATCAGCCCTCACATTACCTTTTGAAATTCTATCCTGTTGCTTGGTATGAGCTACACATTTGCAAATAGCTACTTTCTGAAGTAACTGAATAGAGTCTAACAAGTCTAAAATAAATTGCGCATGGTTAATTGGTTTACCAGTAGATGTTATCATCCCTCTATTTTTCCACTGCTGCGCAAAAACATGTACAGTAGAAAAAGCATACTGACTGTCAGTAAAAATGTTTAATTTCTTACCTTTTGCAAAGGTACACGCCCTTGTCAAGGCAATCAATTCTGCTGCTTGTGCAGATAAGTTGTGTGGTAAAGACTTTGGTTCTAAAATCTCGGTATCAGAAACTACTGCATACCCCACTAGATTCTGTCCTGTAGGACCCCTCCTGCACGAGCCGTCCACATAGCATGTCACCTCGGTATCATCCAAGGGAACATCTGTAAGATCTTTTCTAGGTAGTGTCTTTTCTCCTGCAAGCAGCAGTGCGGTTCGCCATCTGCAGGGATTGGGAGCAAGGTTGACGGATTCACAGTTGTGCATCATTCAATTGTCATACGAGGTTGGCTCAGTAGTATAGTCATACAGGAAAGATGTCTAGCAGGAGAAAGATATGCTACTTTTTCTTGCAGTAAAATAATCGCGACTGCATGAGGCACTCTCAATGTGAGAGGGTGGAACAATACTACTGAGGCTGAAGCCTGCACCGCCATTGCAGCTGCGACTACTGCTTGTACACAGTGGGGCAAGGATCGTGCCACTGGGTCTAGCTGTGATGAATAGTAAGCTATGGGGCGTTGTTTGTCCCCATGTTGTTGTGTTAACACTGATGTCATATATCCTTGCTTACAGTCTACAGTTTGGAAAAATCGCTTATGATAGTTTGGTAATCCTAAAACTAAGGAAGAAGCTATCAGTTGTTTCAGTTTGCAGAAAGCTGATTCTGCTTCTGGTGTCCACTGTAATGAATCCTGTGCTGCCATCGGCTTTTTGAATATCAAATTAGTCAGCAGAGCAGACTCCAAAGCATAGTTTGGTATCCAACTCCGACAAAAGTTAGTAGTACCCAGGAAGGACATAATTTCCTTCTTGGTAGTTGGTCTAGGTGCTTGTAATATTGCTGTTTTCCTGTCTTCATCTAATATTCTGCCTTCTTTGGATATTACATATCCCAGGTATTTAACCTGTTTTTTCCAAAGTTGCAGTTTGTCTTTGTTTACCTTGTGTCCTTGAGTAGCTAAAAATTGTAATAATGCTATGGTATCCTCTCTGCATTCTTGCTGGGTGGGGGCTGCCAGCAGAATGTCGTCTACATAAAGTAAAATCTGACTATCTTTCAGTGGGATAAATCCCGCCAGGTTACTTGCCATTTCTTGTGCGAATATTGTTGGACTTTCACAATATCCCTGTGGTAGTCTCGTATATGTATACCGTTTCCCCTGAAATGTAAATGCAAACCAATGTTGGCTATCTGGGTGTATCGGTATTGAGAAAAATGCATTGCTAATATCTACCACAGAAAAATACTTCTGTTGAGGTTTCAAATCATTCAATAAAGTGTGTGGATTTGGCACCGTATGTGCCCTGGTTATAACTGCGTCATTTACAGCTTGTAAATCTTGGACCATACGCCATTCCCAGTTTGCTTTCCTAACAGGAAATAAGGGTGTATTACATGGTGAATCAGGAGATTCTATTAAGACTCCTTCCTTAAGTAAGGCTGCTATTATAGGTTTGATTCCTATTTCTGTTTCTTTTGAGGTCTAAATGCTGATTTTGGCATAATAGTAACTGGTCCTGCTGTACGAATAAGTCCTACATCTGATTTCCCTGTTGACCAGAGAGTCTCTGGTATGTCTTGTAAGGCTTTCTCCTCTTCCTCTAGTAAGAGTGCTACTCAGCTATCCTCACTTGCCTGTGAGTGCACAGCTGGGTGTGTCTGTGTTATCCAGTTTAATTTCTGCCTTTGTACTCCTTGTTCAGAGAGTTCTAACTCTGTCTGTTTTTCCCACCTTGTGACTTTTTCTCCTAGGTCTGCCCACTTCAAATTTCTATCTTTAGTTAAGCTTACATGTGGTAATCGATTAGATTTGTAAAGTGCTAGGAATTCCTGGGGCAATGAACAGCTTACTACACGGTTTCCTTCTGTGTCCCAGTACAAATTTCGTAATACTAACCTATTAGCATGGTTTCTAAACAGTTCTTGCTCATATTCTTTATCAGGTCCTGGTCTGTTACAGTAATATAGAGTGCAATGCAACAAATGCTGTTTATCAGTGTCAAGGGAGGAGGATTTACTGATGGCTACGTTCATCAGTTCTTTGGTTACTGCCCCTGGAGCAGTCGTAACTAAGTCCTGGCTGTACCAATAAAATGTTTCACCCTCCAGTCGCACTACAAAAGTATCCATTTGTCGCTGTGCTTCCATACCCTGCATAGTTGGAACTACGGCTATGCCAAATATCTGCATTAAGTCTCTGCCAAAGAGATTCACTGGGCATTTTGCAGAAACAACAATTTTGCTTTTCTGGGTCATCCCTGAAACAGGGTCAGTTATCGCTATGTTGTGGGAGAGTGGCTCCTGGTACAGCTGTCCATTAGCTGCTTTCACTAATATGTAGTCTAGTGATTCTGAATTTTCTGGTAGTTTGGAAGGATGTATCAGGGTCCGTGAAGCCCCTGAGTCACACAGGAATTTGACTTCCCTCCCTTACACCAGAAGTGTAACTTCCGGTTTTGTGTCTGCTAAGTAGAGCTCTAAGCTCAATAAGGCTAAGTCCAAAATTTCATTTTCTTCATTATCTATGAATTCATGTACATCCTCAATTTCTTCTGTCACATCCTCTACCCTTGCTACCACATTTGCATTTGTCTTTCCTTGTTTATTCCTATCTAGTGATTCTTGACTATCATATAGTCATTCCTCACCCTCCTTATCTTCCGTGGTTACCTTCTTATTTAGCCTGCAATCCCTTGCCAAATGTCCCTTTTTTCCGCATTTGAAACATTCACCCCTTTTCTTTCTCTCTTCAAAGTCTTCTGATCGTTTATCAGATTGTTTGTTTTGTACTACAAAGACTTCTGACCCATCTTCTACTGCAAATACTTGAGTTTTCTTTTTTCTTTTTGCTATTAAAATGCTTTTCGGCATGTCTTGCATATTCAAGTAATGACTGTAATCTACTTGTACAATGATCTACCATGTGCTTTGTAATAAAGCTGCTAATGGGAGCAATACTGCCTTTTAAGAATGCATTCTTTAGCTGTTGCTCATATGGGGAATCATGTGTTTGATCTTCAGGTACCTGCATACCACAATGGTTATTAAAATATTCTAATAATCTGGCATAATATCTATCAACAGTTTCACCTTCTTGTTGTATGCATTGATTAATGCAAGTCCAATCTGCCCTAGGCTTCCATTTCTCAGAGATTCGGTCTGTCAGACCTTTCACTCTGTTGTCCAGTTCTGCGTTACTATGTGGGAGTGGTCTAAGCTCTGCGTCACGGGGATTCCAGTTGCCACTGATCATGTGCCAATCTGGACCTACAATTTGTCGAACTACTTTCTCTACTTCTTCTCCATTCAAATGGTAACTTAACCTCATGCCCTGTAAGTCTTCTAAGAATTTTCTAAAATTAACCTTTGGATGGGGAATTCCCTCTGTGGCTTTCCGGATGTCTTCCGGTGTCCACGGTCTATATACTAGAAGAGTCGGATCCTATCCTGCCAGTCCTGTCTGTGGATTTGGTACTTCTATGAGTGGACATATCTCTTCCTCACTCATAGCTTGTGAATTTCTATTTATTTCATATAATTCAATATCCCCTCTCAAGTTGCGTGTTCGAGACCTGGTCGCGATAGGATCCCTGACAAACGGTTTTGATTTTGCAGGAACAGCTGGGTATAGCGGAGGTGGATCAGCTTGTCCACTCGCTTCATATTCCGGTAAAGGATGCGGAGGGGGCGGAGGAGGGGCTGTTGCTATTACCAAGTTATTATCTTCTTTATCTAAGAACATTGCTTTTGAATTTTTAATCTTTTGTTCCCTGCAATTTGCTTCCTCAAGCCACCTGTGTGCCTGAGGGACTCCTAATTGTCGTTGCTTTTTTTAGCTGACCTTTCGCGTCTGTTTTAAGCTGTCTAATAAGTTTAATAAGTGAAGATTTATCTAAATTGCCATCAAATTTGCATTTATCAACCCATTTTGCATAATACTTTACATTATTGGCATGCTGTAATTGCATATATTTCGCGTCTTCGGTTAGGGGCGGGTCTCGGGAACTTTTCGTGCACTGATTTCCCATGTTGCCTTAGCTAAGTTAGAAATTGTTACGTAACCCTTCTTATCATGTGGTACCACGATTTTACACCTTTTCATAGTTTATCTAGAATAACTGTCTACCTATTCTGTTTCCCTGATCTATGACAAGACAGCAATCTTTTTGTCCCTGATCTGCACCTGCAAATCTCCCTGACAAAACAGTACTGTAACAAGTCCCTAATCTAAAACAGAAAAAAGATAAATTCCTCCTTACCTGACCCTCCGTGAGTTGATCCACCGGAACGTTAACTCGTCCTCCAATCCCAGATCAGAAACAGTGGCTGGCCTCTTTCGAACGACAATTCAGTCGGAGGTCTTTCAAAACAGAAGAGCCGATGTGGCCACTTCTCCGTACGGGTACATGCCACCGGGCCCAATTCTGACCTGTGCCTAGAGTGAGAGGTACTTTCCGGTCCGAAGGACCAAACTGTCAAAGGAAAAATATACTTTAAAAATGATCAAAACACGGTAGGTTCAGGTTAAGGCACTTTAATCTTGCAGCAAGAAGACAAAAACGTGCTAATACAGAGTTTGTCTAACTAGAAACAGGAAATGCTAACATTTTTATGCACTTTCTAATAAGACATTGCCTAACAAGCTGACATAGTGAATCACAAGTTTTGTCATCATCATTTAGTAATAATTGTTTTCACAATATTCTGCTGATTTATCAATTTTTGTGAGAAACTTCCTAAGGAAGACAACGTGGCCTTGGCTACCACCAGTTAGATATATGCAATGTTACCATTCAAGGTACTATGGCTAATTTGAGCACAAAGCAAGTAGTTCATTTCTCTAACAATCCTTTGTCTATATTATCTCTAAACTTCTGCAGCTGCACATGTTCTCATACTTCGAACAGAGCTGATTGTTTAAAATCATTACATTTACAGGATATAGCATTGTTCGTTCATTCTCTCCTGACCTAGCAGATAACCACCTGCTTCTCAAGTACATTTCCAAAAGGCATAAACATGAATATTGCTGTGTTAGCAATTACTAGGTCAGAGGGCATCTTGCAAGTTTCAGAAAGCACACTGCAGTTTCTCATATGAAACTCAACTGTATATAAAACAGTGCATATAAAATAGAATGAAAAACGTGTTAACTTATTTAGTTTCTAATTAGTATTTAAGCATACACACATTAATACATATTTTCCTGACAGTAAGCCATCTGCTGCATTTGAGCTGGGTTTTAGTTTTAGAAGTAGTCTTTTTATAGTTGTTACTGGACAGTAGTGAGTTTGACTTCAGGCACGGAATTAGATGTATCTATATTTGAGTGGGTAGATAAGGGGGGCTGGGAGTGAGCATGAATAGTGGGAATGCTTTGACCAAGTGTACTTTTAGTAGACAGCGAAAATTAGGGCTGTGTATGTTGAGAGAGAGAGAGAGAGTAGTATAGCAAGGGATGATAGTTGTGGGGAGAGGCTGACAAAATTTAGTTGTGATATTAGCTATAGTGTCTATGAAGTATGAGTTGAAGATGCTTGCCATTTGTTCGGGTGTTTTGTCAGGATGGAGGCAAGGGTTACTTTTTTGTGACAGAGCTTAGGAGAGTATTAATGGTGGACCAGAATTGTTTAGGGTTATGTTTGTGTTTTTTCTGAAGCTTTAAAAGTAGTATTCTTTGTCTTTAAAAAAACAAATAATCTCCGGGGTATCCCCAAACTCTCAAACATCCCACTAAACAAGTATAGTGGGTCCAAAGACAAAACAGTGTAAGAAAGTTCTCTGTGTGGAAGATTTTCAATTCACATATATCTAGTTAATCACTATATATTAATAAGATCAGATAATGGTAGTACAAGTAGCAAACTTAAACTTGTCCCAAGTCAAAAAATAATAAATATAATTTAAAATATTATACAGAATTACCAAGTATTCAAAAGTAATCCAAGCAGGGTAGACAGCCTGTTTCTAGTCGAAAATCCTTTATTAAGTACACAGACAAGCAATCCAAGTAAAACAAAACCAGAATAGTTTCATAAGCTTTTTAACTATACATACAGATATATCTATATATATATATATCTATAGATATATAGATATATATATATATTTTTTTTTTAATTAGGTAAGGTAGTGGTTTATTGTGCTGTATCCGCGGCGGTGGTGCTGCAGTAGCGTTGTCGCCTCACAGTAAGACGCTGACCAGTTCGACTCTCAGCTAGAGCGTCTTCTGCTTGGAGACGTGCGTGAATGGGCGTACCTTCATTGAAAGTTGTACGTTAGGGCTGGCAACCCAGCACGTAAAAATCAACTGCCAATCATTAGTGGACCAGAGTTCCGCTGTGGCGACCCCTAACCGGGAAACGCCGAAAGTGCTGTAAAACACAGTGGTACTGGTATAAATGTTAAATTCACATCCCTTTAACCATCAGTGTGACATTCGAGCTGGTCCTGCCCTACTTAGTAGCCGTCATAATAATATAACCCTTGTGTACTTTAAATAAAAAATAATGACGCGGTACCTCTTACTAACCAGATTATTAAGTCTGTGATTTTATCCAACACAATATACTACATGGCTGGAAATATATAAACCTAAATGGTCACATCAATAATATGTTGGGTGAAAAGCATAATTGAGTCTATGAAGAAACAAATTATGAGATCAGTAAGTGATTGTTTAAAGAGTGACTATGTCTAACGATCTGTTTCGATATTGTTGGTAGAGAGTCCATTGATACCTATCTTGTACGGAATGTCTAAGATACATAAAGATCCTATCACTCCACCATTCAGGCTGATTATGGCAGGGGCGGGTTGGCTCACTGAGCCAATCTTTATCTATGTAGAAAAGCAGTTGAGACCTGTGCTTCAGCGATATACTCCAGTACTGCATGATAGCAAACAATTCTTGCAGGATCTCACTGTATTTTTGAAGGAAAATAATCGAATTAGGATTAGTTTGTTAGTTACACTTGACGTAACCTCACTTTTCACAGTTATTCTTAACTCAGATGGCATAGAGATGGTGAAGTCATTTTTGATTAAACATAGTGGATATACTAGGCAGAATATAGTGTTTGTTACCTTTCGCAAACTGTGCTGGAGTATAATATATTTCCATTCGATGGGTCATATCTACACGTCTCTGGCACAGCTATGGGCAATCCTTGTGCCTATATAGCTACACCAATCTTGTTATGGCCGAGTGGGAAGGGCGAAAATGTGCTAGGTTCATTGGGAAATCAAACACTTTTCTATCGTTGATTTGTGGATGACTTCCTATTATGGGGAGGTAGTATTGAACAACTTTTGGATTTTTTTGAAAGTCTGAACAACAGTAACAAGTTCTTGACATTTTCTTTGAATTATTCACACACACATATTAAATTTCTTGATGTTCAGATAGTTAGGGATTGTGATGGCAGTTTTTCAACTAGGATGCATAGAAAAGATTGCCATCGCCCTTATGTACACCGTAGTGCCATGCATCCGAAGCATATATTCAGCAATGTTGTTAAGGGACAGGCAATGAGAACCTCCAGGCTTTTTCTTAACACAGAGGAGCTTGAAGCAAGTCTGAAACAGATTAGGACAGATCTTATTAACAGGGGATACAGACAGCCAGAGGTTGAAGGAGCCTGTTCATCAGCTAGGAAGCTTAGAACCACTACTGGGAAACCATACTTTTCATCTCCTGCTGCTTGAAGTGATAGGAAAATATGTATGAATGAACTTAAGTTTTGTTTAACTTACAGTAGTGATATTAATGGATTAAGAATATACTGTAATTACAAGGAATTGGCATATCTTACACACTGATGAAAGGATAGCAGGCTTAATAGGGTGTGGACCCAAGTTTTGTTATGAAAATAAAAAATCATTGAATCGGAGGTTATGTTACCCTAAGGATACAGGATCAATGAATCAAAACAATGCATTGGGTTACAAAGCGATGCAACGCATGTTCTTTCTGTGACTTTTTTGATGAATCAGTGTTTTTACATCCGGATGATGAAAGGATTCATTATGTCAGGGTGGTTGCAGACTTTAATACATTTAGCCCATTGTGTATTATGAAGGGTATTTTAAGTGGACAAAGCTAACAAGACATTTGCGTGAACATATTCGAGACCACTGTTATTGTGCTCATAAGGGTTTGAATTATAGTGCTTTGACAAAACACATGAATGAGAAGGGTGAGGGACATAGGTTCTTCTTTCAGGTTTTAGGTTTTAGAAACAATACAGGAGAGTTTTAGGATGGGAGACAGTGTGTGTGGAGCTGCGTTGGATTCTGAAACAAAGCACATAAGGGGTTGGGACTTAACTTCATTTCTCTGAAACCTTAACTTCATTTCTCTGAAACCAGTCCTAAAAACTAGGAAGTTAAGGAAATAAGTTAGAGATAGTCTTATATGATTTTTGTTATTAAATGTACTTTTATTTTTTTATGACTGCTATTTTAATGAATTATTAGAGCTATGAATGAAGTATTGTGGTATATCATGTGATTTCTAATTTTTAGTCATGTGAAAGTTTGTATGCCCATTTATTGGCTGACTGAATAATTGTATTTTTGTTACTATTTAATGTGATGCGATTTTGCTTTGAATATGGTCTGAAGAAGCAATTTTAACATAGCGAAAGCGCTTACCTTACGATTATTCAAGGATTAAAGCTTTATTTTTACAGTGGTCATGTTTATTAGTTTAAGTCTGCCGTGTTTCTGTGCAGTTTTATTGCTTTTTACCACATGGATAGTAGTAGGTTAAAAAATAAAAAAAAAAAATAGTTGGGTGCACAAGACCCAGGATTAAAAAGTGCCCAATCCGGGTAGGAGCACTGATGTCAAGAATGGAAAAAATGACTGTGCAGAATCCTCAAGACACAAACAATCCTCCAATGGGGCCAGGCCAGGCCCAAGGGAAGATGGAATATAAAAGATTTTTGAAAAACATTTTATAAACCAAGAAACCTTAGAGCTTTTTTGGAAAAAGAAGCAACTGAGGAAGTGGGGAAATATAACAAACAAAATCTAGAGATTTTTGAAAGACATAAAAAAGAAATACGGATATGGAAAAGAAAGAGATCTGATATGGTGCAATACTTATACAAAGGAAAAAGCCAAATTAATAAATACAAAAAAGCAGCCATAAAGCTATTTGAAGAGAAATATAGGCAAAGGCATCCAGCTATGGAAAATGAGAAGTTATGTACTAAAGCTCGAGAGCTAATTTTATCGGCTCGAGGCAACCCTATATCCCATGATGCTAGGTGATAACTACCCAGATCTCGTTTGGTAGCTGAAAAACAACCTAGGCAATATAGTCCTCCAACTGGAGAGGAGGAGGAAAAGGATAACCCCGAAAGGATCGGTATCTAAGCTGAAGTTACCCTAGGACAAGGTATTTGGCTGAAAATGCAAGATCAGGACCCTTCAAAGAAGGGGGAAAAACTTCTTGGTCTGTCCAGGCTAGGGGATGGAGGACGCAAGAAAGAAGGCGAGAGAAGACAACTAACATGGAACGTTATGGTAGGTACATAACTTCTCAATGTTAAGTTGTCAATCTCTCCTTCATTCTTGCTGGATGGGACCGCGTCCCTAGCACCTTCATCCTGGGTGGCTCATTGGAACAGACTCTTGAGAACGGTGGAACAAATGTTTGCCCTGCTGCTGGAGGCCATGTCCAATTTGTAATGCGATACAAAGGTATGAGGAGAAGCCCATGTGGCTACCGCGCAAATAGTGTCTATTGGTAGTCTGGCTTGAAAGGCTGTTGATGTGGCTAATGCCCTGGTTGAATGGGCTCTTGGCCTAGAAGGCAATTCTTTACCTCTGAGTTGGTAAATATACGTGATCAAAGAAGACAGCCACCTAGACAAAGTTACCTTGGATACTGGAAAGCCTTTCCTATTTTCTGCATAAGATAAAAAGAGTTGATCAGATTTCCTGATTTGTTTAGTTCTGTCCAAATAATATCGGAGCTGACGATGAACATCCAGACAATGCAGTTTTTGCTCCGCCCTGTTCGTATAATTAGGGAAGAAAACTGGGAGGTCAATTGATTGATTTAAATTTGTCTGCGAAGCCACCTTGGGTATGAAAGAGGGGTTCGTTCTTAGAGAAACTCTGTCTTTGTGGAAGACTAAGTAAGGAGGACGAATGCAGAGGGCATGTAGTTCAGATACTCTCCTAGCAGATGTAACAGCGACCAGGAAGAGTGTTTTCCAGGAAAGTAATTTCAGTAAACAGGAAGCCGCAGGCTCAAAGGGAGGTAGAATCAAGGATGTTAAAACTAGATTTAGATCCCACTGTGGTGGAGGATCTTTGATCGGAGGTTTGAGTAAAAAGACACCTCTCAGGAATGCTTTGCAAAGCTTATGGGACATGATGCTGCAGTCCGACAGACCTATGTGAAAATTTGAAATGGCTGCCAACTGAACTTTTACTATGGAGGATGAAGACCCTGAATGAAAAATTTCAGCTAGGAAATCTAAGACCGAGTGAATTGGAGCAGTGAACAGATCTATATTTCTAGCCTTTGCCCAGAAGGAAAAATGCTGCCATTTACTAGTGTAAATCCTTCTGGTAGAAGATTTAAGGGAAGCTACTATAATATCCCTGACGGGATTTGAAATCATAGGAAGCCTGGCTAGGGATGGAAGTGGAGCAACCAAGCAGTGAGGTTGAGAGAATGGAGGGATTGGTGCAGCTGCCCCGACTGATGGGCCAAAAGATCTAGCACTGGATCCAGATGCCAAGGCTGCTCCAAGAGATAACGATGCAGGAACGGAAACCATATCTGTCGAGGCCAATAAGGGGCAATGAGAATCATCTTGGCTCTCAAGGCGGTTGCTTTCTGAATTACCTGTGATATTAACGGAAGGGGTGGAAAGGCGTAAAGAAGTCCCCGAGGCCAATCATGGACTAGAGCATCTCTGGGGGGATGGCCTGGCAGGGGGAAGAGAGTGAAGAAGTCGGGGCATTTGCTGTTTTGAGGTGTAGCAAAAAGATCGCAGCAAGGAAGGCCCCACTTCTGAAAAATCTCTTCCGTCACAGATTGTTTGAGAGACCACTCGTGTGGCATGACGATAGCTCTGCTCAATCTGTCCGCTATGACGTTGGACTTCCCGGGGATATGCATTGCTATCAGAAACCACTGAGAAGAGATCACCCATTGCCAAAGTCTGAGGGCTTCTCGACACAGGGGATAGGACTTGGTTCCGCCCTGCTTGTTGATATATCACACTACGGACATACTGTCCGTTCGGATTGCAATAGTTCCCAGGGGAAGAGAGTCTTGGAGGGCTTGCAACGTCAAAAGCACTGCTCTCATCTCCAGGACATTTATGTGCAGGTGGCATTTGAAAGGTTGCCATGTGCCATGGACTGTCCTGCCCTGAAAATGCCCCCCCCCCACCCGATCAGGGAGGCATCCGATGTGACCGTGGCGACCGGAGAGGGGGGAATAAAGGGTCTGCCTTGATGGACTTGATGGGAGCTCATCCACCAAGAAAGATGATTTTTGCAAATTGGAGTTATCATGATCTTGTAGTGCATAGGGAGTTGTTGGAAAGACCACTGGGCGAAAAGCATCCACTGTAGAATATGCATGTAAAAACGGGCAAGAGGAAGAAGTGTGATGGCGGCCGCCATGAGCCCCAATACTTTCAGGACATACCTGGCCTGAATTCTGTCGCTCTGAAGCAGAACATGGACATGATTTTGGATATCTAAAATCCTTTGATCTGTTAGCTTTGCTGAAAGCTGCACGGTGTCCAAGTTGGCGCCTATAAAGGTAATAGATTGACAAGGCAGACTTTTCGAAATTTAGAGAGATTCCTAGCCCTCTGCAAATGTGGATGGTGTAATCTCTGGCCTGAAGAAGTTGATGCCTGGTGGTGGCGGTGAGGAGCCAGTCGTCTAGATATGGAAACACCTGGAATCCTTGACGCCTCAGGTGAGCCGTAACCGCTGCCATACATTTGGTGAACACTCTGGGGGCTGTAGTGAGACCAAAGGGCAGGGCTCTGAACTGATGGTGACTGGCCCTCAGCCAGAAGCAGAGAAACCTCCTGCAGCGCCTGTGAATTTTGATAGTACGCGTCCTGAAGATCCAATTCTCCTTGCCCAGAAAGGGTAGAATGGACTGTAGCGTGACCATCCGGAATCTTGTCTTATTTACAAACTTGTTTAGTTTGCTGAGATCTAATATTGGTCTCCAGTACCCTGTTTTTTTGGGTACGAAAAAGAACTTTGAGTAGACTCCGGATCCTATTTGGTCTGCTGGGACTGGCTGGATGGCCCTTTTTGCTAGTAGTTTTGAAATTTCTAGCACTGCTTGTTCCCTTAGACTGGGTGGAACATCTGGAAGGGATCCCTTTTGTTGAGTTGGGGTTTGGATAAAGGGAATTTTGTAACCCTCGGATATAACCGACTGTACCCATCTGTCTAAAGTAAGGGAGAGCCAGGCTTTTGAGTACAGCGATAATCTTCCCCAGACTCCCTCCGAAGGTGGACAGTCGGGCAACATCTCAGGGATGTTGGAAGGGTTTGTCAGAGAGAGACTCTCTGTTACCCTGATTCTGCGGACCCCCTCTGCCTCTTGGACGGCGTCTGTTGTTGTTACCCCCTCTGCCTCTGGAGGTAAACTGACGTCTTGCGTCAGGCGTGACTCCTTGTGATTTGCGGAACCACATTTTTCCACCCTTTTGACCCTTAGGATATGGTCTGGAAGGGGTGGAGAAACGTGCTCCTACGGCAGAAAGTCTTGCCATCTTGCTCACATCTAGTCAAGGTGTCTTTCACTTGAGGGCCGAATGTCGAACCATCAAAGGGGGAGTTAGTGAAGGACGCCTTGAAGGGGTCTGCAAAATTACAAAGCCGCATCCAGGCGTGACGCCTTAAGGCCACACCTGTGCCTGCAGTCCTACTCGCTCCATCGGCTGCATGGGAAATGAGCCGCACGGAGGAGTTAACAATTGAGTTTAGGGTTCCCAGCTGTGAGTTGATTTTCTCTTGGGACCCAGCAGCTGACGGATCCTGTAAAACTTCACCCAACTCTTTGAGAACATCTCTCTGAAGGCGGGTGAAGTGACACAAGTAATTCAGCGACCGCATGGCAAAGGTCGCTGAAGAAAACATCCGCTTGCCGTACCTATCCATAGTCCTAGAATCCTTGTTAGGAGGATGGATAGGTACTGAAGGATCGGCTAGTTCCTTCTTGGTGGCTGCAGCCACCACCATGGCATCAACCGGGACACCTTTTGTTAGAAATTGCCTATCCGCTGGAGCCGTAATAAATTTAGAAGGCCTCCGTGGGGTGGGTTCCACCGAATCCGGGGCCGTCTACACCTTCCGTGCCACCACATCCATAAGGGGGTCGAAAGGCGGAGACACCCAGGAGGTGGAGGGTCGAGAACCAAACGCCTCCAGGTAAACCGACTCGTCCTCAGAAGGATTAAGGGAAGACCAGTTCCCCCTCTGTTTCCGGATTTCAAGGATGTCTGAGAAGGAGACATCCTCAGAGGGGGACCTTGGGGATCCTTTCGACTCATACAAGTCGGTATCGGATGTAATGGACTCAGGGGAGTCCACATGCTTCCTCTTACATGTCCTCTTGCGTGGAGGTTCACCTGAAGGGTCAGGAGAAGCCTCGGAAGAGGAAGATATTCCCAGTGGGTCCAGGAGCAAGAGAGTGGGAAGAGACGTCAGCAGGCACTGTAGTGGGAGGAGTTGATGGAGCTGACTGTTGACCGTACCCTGGGGCTAGTACACTCCTCATCACCTCGAAGGCTCCCCTAGATAGGCCAGAGGGCTCCCGCTCCGAAGAGGTAGGAACCCCAGGCCGCACTGACAGGGACGGCTCCGAAGCCGATGTCGGGGCCGAGCTCATCAGCGCCGACGCTCCGAGAGGGAGAACGGGGTCGGACAAGGGTCCGATGCCACTTGCCCGCTCGGAGCCGGCGAGAGAGACCAGGCGCCTGGATCTCTCCAATGAAGGTATCAAGGAGGAGATCGGAGCAGAAGACGATGGAGCCGAAGGGGGAGGCATCGGGTTCGATGCCACAACAGTCACGGCTCCGAGGAGCTCTGGCTCCGAACTCTGAGGGAGAGTCAAAGGAGGAATAGTAGGTAGAGTTGAAATAGCCACTGTCTGATGAGACAGGCTATGAAGCATTTGGGCCAGTGCCTGAGACTTTAACAGTCTACTGACCACTCTCTCGAGGTCATGGTCGGAAAGCCTGGACGACCGAGAAGAACGGCTCTGATGGCTCCGCTCCGAGAGCAAGGGCGACCCTGGAGCCGAATGGATCGATTCCAGAGATGGAGATCTGGATCTTTTTCTGGAGATGGATGGAGCCGAAGGAGCCGAAGATACGTCGGCTCCAGCCGGAACCGACCGTGAAAGTAAAGGCTCAGCAGTATCGGCGCCGAGTGGAGCCGAAGTTGGAAGCTGCGGCACCGAAGCATCGGCTCCAGCCGGAGCCGATGTTGCCACAGATGATGAGCCAGCAGCCGAAGGCTTAGGACTCTGAGCCGACGATTTTGCTGGCTTCGAGGGCTTCCCCGGCACGGACTTAGGCGGGGAGCCCTCGGGCTTTAATAAGCCCCTTAATATTAATTTGATCCTGTGCTCCTGCAGGACTCTTGGGCTGAATGCATGGCACACAGAACAAGAGTCCTGCAGGTGCAGGAGTCCCAGGCAGTAAACACAAGAAGTGTGACCGTCTGTCAGAGACATCTTCTGACAGCATGAGTCACACTTCTTGAAGCCTGAGACCTTTGTGTCCTTTGACATAGTACTGTCGAAGAAAAGGCACAAGTAGAAACACACACACACACACACACACACACACACACACACACACACACACACACACACACACACACACACACACACACACACCCAATCCAAGCAAACTAGTTAAACAGGGATACACAAGCGAACCACAGACACAGCATAGAATCCCTGTCAGGAACAAGGAAAGGAGCAGGCCTAAGGCCTAAAGTAGGGGGGAGGGATTAAAATGGATAAAAGGGGAAAAAAAATTAGCACTAACGGGAAAAGGGGTGTAATATAACTAACTGTTAGCTAACTAAACAAAGAAAGGGAGTGGGAAGGCTAAGTTTCAAAGGTGACTTTGAAGTAATGAAAATCCCAACACTTACCAATAGCCAGTAAAATGCACCTCGTCAGCGAAGCGGCAAACGAGATCTGGGTAGTTATCGCCTAGCATCATGGGATATAGGGTTGCCTCGAGCCGGTAAAATTAGCTCTCGAGCTTTAGTAAGTGGCCGAGTCGGAGCCGAGGTTCGGCTCCGAACCCATCCAGCAAGAATGAAGGCGAGATTGACAACAACATTTTCACAATACAAAAATAAGATCACAAAGAAAGAATATAGAACAGAAGATTAGTAAAGTAGAAGTTAAAAAATAGAAGCTGAAGTTATAGAATACCTGCAAAGTGAAGGATTTAGTGTAGAACGTCTAACACAGGTTATATCACAACATGATGGAACAAGGAGTTCCTGATGTAAGGAGAAAAAGGAGGAGCCAGAGACATCTGAAGAAGAAATATGGACATGGGAAAGAGAAACAGATATAATACAGTGCGATATTTATGCAAAGGAGAAAGCAAAACTAATCAAAAGTAAAAGAGCAGCACCAAAGATATTTGGAGGAATACAAGCAAAGGCATCCAGATATGGAAAATTTTACAATACAAAATATAAGAAAACAAAGAGGAAAAATAGAAGAGAGGATTAGTAATGGAGAAGTTAACGAAATAGAGAATGTGGTTGCGGATTACCTGTGAAGTGCAGGATTTAGTGTAGAAAATCTAATTTTGATAACACCACAGGAATGGATCCCCAAATTAAGGAGAAAATTGTGAAGCAGGAAACATCTGATCAGTTGCCATCAGACTTTGAAGCCTCCCACAGGAAGCCAGTACAAAAGTTCAGCTGGAGTTGCACGGCAAGGGAAAGAACAGGAAACTGTGGTAACTCTGACAGTGTCAGTGTTGTGGAGTGATAGGCCATATGAAAAAGCAACAGATGACACAGGATGAAACTGAAGAGAATATGGCACAAGATGATGCTCTAGAACTTTCTGTAGATGTCTGCAGGAAATGGAGAACAAAGAATGTGCCCTCAGTTTATAGGAAAATGATCTAAGAGAAGAGTGCCTGATTTAATACAGAATGACAGACATATTAAGATCAATGAAAGAAACAGACTACAGAAGTCAATAAAACACCAAAAATCAGAACTTTGATAAAACAAATGAACACAGTAATTAGGACTGTTCATACAAATTCATGCAATATAATAGTAAACAGGATGCATTACTGTGTGGCTAAATTAATGTCAGATAAAGTTTTACCACAAAAACACAGGGCAGTAAGGGAAAGGAAGGGGGGAAAATCAAATGCCATCATGAAAAGTATTGAATAGAGAAAACTATAAAGTAATTAAGATAAGAGGTGTCAATGTTAGAAGCGTATAGAAGAGGGAACTTGTAAGGTACAGTGTGTGTATGTGCTGTATCTTTAAGAAGCATTTCAAGGTCAGCACATGCATATAAACAGCAAGCACGTGCTAGCTTCAATGCCATTTTGAGAGTGCAGCCAGAAAGTTAGCATGAGTGTAATAGCTAATTTGTTTATAGGTTTATCCAAGTTATAGTTAAGTCTCAATCCTGATGTGTTTGTACGTAATAAAGCTGCTTGAACTGAACCCATGAAGACTAGCCTATTTTACCCTGACTAAAAGAGCAACATGGTGTCAGAACTGGGATTCCAGAGGGTGCTTTTCAGAGCTACAAGGTGCAGAGATAACAATGAAGGTAAACTAAGAGAAACGACCATGAAAAAGGGCCAGAAATTAACCAAAGGTAATGAAAACTTGCACAAATGATTTTACAAAAAAGATAAAACATAGCATTACAAGGGCACAAACCGCATTATTAAACAAGCGAGAGGCACAAAAGGTTTATTAAACAAAACATTTAAAATTAAGATATTTGCTAAAACGATAATCAGAAAAGCATACAAGAGGTTTGGAATTACTTTGGAATTGCAAAACGAGTATGTTTAAAGCAAAACGGGCATCTTTAGAGTAAAACAAGCACAAGAAAGGTACAATGGGCATGAAAAAAGATTAGACAAGCAAAACTAAATATAATAAGGGCAAAAAAGGTACATTAAATGTAAATAAAGCAAGGTGACTGCATGTGTGTTGGCTTAACTACTATTTCACATTGTACTCTGGGCATAACTAGAGTTATTTGAAGTATCTCAAAGTGTGCAAAAGTGCTTACAGTGTGTGCTTATTACTGTGCATTTATTCCGAAGAATTTGTGTGTAAGCAAAGTGCAACTATTTCATGAAGTGCAGTCAAAATACAGCCATTTCAAAAAGTTTCTTGTGCTGGGTGTCTCTATTCGCAAAGTGCCACCATTACAGACGGTTTCTTACACTATAAAGAGTTATTTAGCAAAGTACTGCCATTTTGGGAAAGTTTCAGTGTACTGCGTACTGTTTATTTGCAAAGTGCAATTACTTTGAAATGTTTCTTACTCTGAGCTTCTGCTCAGTTTATTTGCAGAGTTCAGTTATTTTGAAATCTTTGTTACAATAAGTGACTCTTACAGTACAGTGATTTTCAAGAGTATTACAGTGACCGAGAGACTTATTTCTCAAAGTTCAGTTATACAGAGGCTTGTTGTGCTATTGGGCATAGTTAAAAGTACTGGCATAAATTTCTGGCATATGTATGTGTGTGTATGTTTGTGCATACGTGCAAAAGCCTTCATGGGTATGTGTTAATACAGCAGAGTGATTTCAAAAACAATCGCCACTGGTGTTTGATCAGAATATTTGAACAAGAGTGCGATATTTTTATACAAGCAGCTTATTCTGACAAAAATGCATGCACCAGGGCATTCATTTTGCTAAACTTAGCTGGGATAGTGAATCATGAAGTGCAGTGGATTAGCAAGGAGGAAGTAAGGATAGCTATGAAGAGGATGAAGAACGGAAAGGCTGTTGGTCCAGATGACATACCTATGGAAGCATGGAGGTGAAATGGCAGTGGAATTTTTAAATAGATTGTTTAATAAAATCTTGGAAATTGAGAGGATGCCTGAGGAATGGAGAAAAACTGTTTTGGTACCAATTTAGGGTGATGTGCAGAGCTGTAGTAACTACAGAGGGATTAAATTGATCAGTCACAGCATGAAGTTATGGGAAAGAGTAGTGGAAGCTAGGTTAAGAAGGGACGTGATGATTAGTGATCAGCAGTATGGTTTCATGCCAGAAAAGAGCACTACAGATGCAATGTTTGCTCTGAGAGTGTTGATGGAGAAGTACCAGAGAAGGTCAGAAGGAGTTGCATTGTGTCTTTGTGGATTTAGAGAAAACATATGACAGGGTGCCTAGAGAGGAGTTGTGGTACTGTATGAGGAAGTCGAGTGTGTCAGAGAAGTATGTAAGAGTGGCACAGGATATGTACGAGCGTAGTGTGACAGTGGTGAGGTCTGCGGTGGGAGTGACAGATGCGTTTAAGGTGGAGGTGGAATTACATCAAGGATCAGCTCTGAGCCCTTTCTTATTTGCAATGGTGATGGACAAGTTGACAGACAAGATCAGACAGGAGTCCCCGTGGACTATAATGTTTGCAGATGACATTGTGATCTGTAGTGAGAGTAGGGAACAGGTGGAGACGACCCTGGAGAGGTGGAGATATGCTCTAGAGAGAAGAGAAATGAAGGTCAGCATGACTAAGACAGAATATATGTGTGTGAATGATTGGGAGGATAGAGGAATGGTGAGGATGCAGGGAGTAGAGGTGGCGAAGGTGGATGAGTTTAAATACTTGGGATCAACAGTTCAGAGTAATGGTAAGTGTGGAAGAGAGGTGAAGAAAAGAGTACAGGCAGGATGGAGTGGGTGGAGAAGAGTGTCAGGAGTGATTTGTGACAGACGAGTACCAGTAAGAGTGAAAGGGAAGATCTATAAGAGGGTAGTGTGACCAGCTATGTTACATGGGTTGGAGACAGTGGCACTGACAAAAAGGCAGGGTCAGAGTTTGACGTGGCAGTTGAAGATGTTAAGATTTGCACTAGGTGTGACGAGGATGGACAGGATTAGGAATAAGTATATTAGAGGGTCAGTCCAGGTTGGAAGGTTGTGAGACAAAGCCAGAGAGGCAAGATTACATTGGCTTGGACATGTGCGGAGAAGGGAATGCAGAGTATATTGGGGAAAAAGATGCTAAGGATGAAGCTGCCAGGTAACAGGAAAAGAGGAAGGCCTAAGATGAGGTTTATGGATGTGGTGAGAGAGGACATGCAGGTGGTTGGTGTGACAGAGCAAGATGCAGAGGACAGGAAGAAATGGGAACAGTTGATCTGCTGTGGCAGCCCCTAACGGGAGCAGCCGAAAGAAGAAGAAGCTGGGTCAGAGGCCATTGAAAGACAGTGTTCATTTGTGTATGCTCCAGCAGTATATGAGGGAGAAAGTAAAGACCCTGAGTGTTTGAAGTGCAAATTTAGGGAAATGTGTAACCCTCAGACAAATATTACATTACAGAGGCATTTGTTTTACACAAGAGATCAAAAACCAGGGGAAACTTTTGCAACTTAGATAATTGACCTGAAAAACAAAGGTAAAACATGTCAGTTTGGTGACTTAAAAGATAAGTTAATAAAGGACAGGCTTGTGTGTGGTATTAATAGTGCTGCAGTGAAAAAGATTTTGTTTCATGACAGTGATTTAATGCTGAGCAAAGCTACTGAGATTTGTTAAATCCATGAAGTTACAAAAAGACACAAGAGTAAGCTTGCAAGTGATAAAGAAGTTATGTCTTACCATAACATTCCATCTGTGTGCTGTTAATCTTCGTTCATTCATTACTGAAACCTTGGAACCGAGCCGGCCAATATCAAGCTCACGTCAGCCAAAAACTCTCGAGCCAAGGTCCTACCCAGAATGCTCTGCTCTCTGTAACCTCAGATCGAGTTTGCAAGTTGACAGATAAAAGTAGAGGCTACCTCTGGTCATAACAGGCCTACAAGAAAGGAGTACATGAGATCAACCAATAACCTCTGGATGGGGGACAGAGGCTGGAAAGTAATGAATGAAGGAAGATAAACACAGATGGATCATCATAGTAAGACAACTTCTTTATCTGATGTTGTTAATCTTCATTCATTCCTTACTGATGGGATAGAGTCCCCAGCTACCTGTATCCCCGGGCGGCCCTCATGAAAGGACATTCCTGAGCACCATGGAGCCAAAGGAAGCTCTATCTCTGGAGGCCAAGTCCAATTTGTAAAGAAGAATAAAGGTATGAGGTTTGGTCCAAGTTACAGCTGAGCAAATATCATTGAGGGAAGCCTTAGCATGGAAAGCTGCTGAAGTTGCAAAGATCTTGTAGAATGTGCTTTGATTCTATGAGGCAAGGTGAGATTGTTTTTGTTGTAGATAAAGGTAATACAATTTCTCAACCATGAAGCCAATGTAACTTTTGATACAGGATGACCCTGTCTAGGTCCAGAAAAAGCCAGAAACAGTTGGTCTGATTTATGGGTAGATTTTGTTCTGTCCAGATAAAATTTTATTTGCTTATGAACATCCAAGGAGTGCAGGCAATACTCTCCCTTGTTAGACTAGTTAGGAAAGAACACTGGAAGGTTGACAGACCGCTCTGACACCACTTTTGGTAAAAAGGTAGAATTAGTTCTCAGTGATACCCTATCCTTATGGAAGATAAGATAGGGAGGTTTGATGCATAAGGCCTGAAGTTCTGACAATCGCCTGGCCGATATGATTGCAATCAACAACAAAGTTTTCCATGAGAGATATTTTACATCACATGAAGATGCAAGTTCAAAGGGGGGGAGCTGTTAGAGCTTGCAGAACCAAAGCCAAATCCCAAGGTTGTACCGGTTCTATAAAGGGAGGTTTTAGGTGGATAACCCCTTTCAAGAAAGTCTTGCAGAGTCTGTGTGACATAAGTGAAGAAGCTTGAAAACCAATATGGAAATTTGAGATGGCAGCTAAATGTACACGGATAGTAGAGGCAGACACCCCATAGTGGAAAAGAGGTGATAAGTAATCCAATACCACCGAGACTGGGGCTGATAACGTGTCTAATTGTTTATTTGCTGCCCATAGAGAGAACCTTTTCCATTTGTTAAGATAGATTAGATGCAATAAGAATATTGCACACAGGGGATGAGAGGTTTTCATGCCTGGCAATCACTGGAAGTGGAGAAAGATTGAGGTGAATCAGACCCTGTGGATGGGAGTTTAACGTCGGGGATGGATTGAGGATCCACGGTTGATCTAGCAGGCAAGGCCAGAGGAAGGGAAACCAGACTTGTTGAGGCCAATATGGAGCAATGAGGATCCCTTTGCTCTTCAACTGTCGTGCTTTCTTCAGAAATTGGGAGATAAGGGGAAGAGGAAGCATAAAGTAGACCCGAGGGCCAAGCGTGGACTACAGCATCCCTTGGTGACTGTCCCCGAGTGGGGATTAGGGCAAAATAGTTGCTGCACTTGTAGTTGGTTGGGGAGGCAAATAGGTCACAGCAAGGCTGGCCCCAGTGGTTGAAGATTTTTGCCGCTATCAGAGGATTGAGGGACCACTCATGAGCTTGTAGAATGCACCTGCTCAGTTTGTTCACTATCACGTTGGAAATCCCAGGAATGTGCATTTCAGTTAGAAAGCAGTTATAAGCTATCGCCCATTGCTATATTCTGAAGGCCTCTCGGCATAACGGGTGAAATCTGGTGCCCCCTTGTTTGTTGATGTACCAGACCAGTGACATGTTGTTTGACTGGATCGCAATAGTCCCCCACAGAAGGATGGAGTGAAATGCTTGCAACGCTAGAAGCACCACTCTCAATTCCAGGACATTGATATGCAAAAGGGCCTCTGTCTCTGACCAGGTGCCTTGGACCGAGTTTCCCTGACACAGCCCCCCACCCCATCAGAGAGGCGTCCGTGGTCACCATGGCTATCGGTTGATGGGGATTGAAAGGGCGAGACCAATGTAGGGAATTTCGAGATGTCCACCAGAGTAACTTGCTTGCACCTCTGAGTTATACTTATCTAAAAGGACAAAGGATGTTGTAGAGGGTACCACTGAGTGAGAAGTAGCCACTGAAGGAGCCTCATGTGGAATCTGGCTAGACTTATCTAAAAGGACAAAGGATGTTGTAGAGGGTATCACTGAGTGAGAAGTAGCCACTGAAGGAGCCTCATGTGGAATCTGGCTAGAGGAACAATGGTAATCAAGGCTGCCATTGACCCCATTAGCTGGAGTATAGATCGAGCGGGAGATTTGTGGTGACAGAGCAGCGGCTGAACTCGTTGTCTTATTCTCTGAAGCCTGTGTTCCGGAAGGGATGCTCTGCAATTTCTAGTGTCCAACAGTACCCTTATAAATTCCAAAGATTGAGTTGGGGTTGTATTGGATTTCTCCCAGTTTATAGTGATTCCCAAGCTTTGAGCTGTTAAGAGAGAGTATACTGTACGGCTTCTTCCAGTAGACCCTTGTTGGGAGTGGTGAGGAGACAGTTGTTTAGATATGGAAATGCCTGGAATCCTTGAAGTCGCAAGTGAGCGATAACCACTGCCATGCATTTTCTGAACACTCTGGTGTCTGTAGAGAGACTAAAGGGCAGGGCTTGAAATTGGTAGTGACTGGCTCCTATGCGAAAGTGGAGGTATCTTCTTGAGCATTTGTCCATTTTTATGTGGTAATACGCATCTTGAAGATCACATCCAATCGTCTTCTTCCAGAAGAGGAAAGATAGACTGAATCGTGACCATCCAGAATTTCTCTGTTTTTACAAATTTGTTTAGTGTACTAAAATCCAAAATTGGTCTCCAGTCTCCTGTCTTTTTTAGCACTAAAAAGAACCTTGAGTAAAAACCGGATCCTATCTGGTCTGTGAGGACAGTCTGGATGACTCTTTTTTTTTTGTAGCAGCTTTTGGATTTCGTGTGATACTGCTTTCCTTTGACTGGGTGGAACGTCGGGTAATGCTCTTGATGAGACTGGACAAAGATGGAAGGGGATTGTGATAGCCTCCTGATATTATTCGTTGTACCCAAGAGTCGGTGGTTATATTTTGCCAGGCAGAGGGGTACAAGGAGAAACAACCCTCGACCGCTTCCAGAGGTGAGCAGTCGTGCAATGCTTCAGGAGTGCTGATAGGGTTGGCCAGAGAAGGAATCTCTGGAACCCCGGTTTTGCGGACCTCCTCTGCCCTGAAAGGGGTGTCTTCCATTGGAGTTTCCTCCTTTGCCTCTAGGGGGAGAACTCAGCACATGCATCCCAGAAAGAGCCCTGTGATTTCCTGTGCCACATCTTTCCGCTCCTCTGATTTCTAGAGTAGAATCCCTGAGGAGTGGCATGTCTGACACCAAGGGTAGACAGGGTCTTGCCATCTTGTTCGCACCTTGCCAGTGTATCTTTGACTTTAGGGCCAAATAAAGAATCGGCCTCTATGGGGGCATTCATGAAGGAAGCCTTAAAGGAGTCCGCAAAGTCACAAAGGTGCATCCAGGCATGTTGTCTGGTGACTATACCCATGCCTGCCTCCCTAGTCACCCCTTCCATTGCGTGAGAAATAAGATGCATGGAAGAGTTGGAAATGGACTTTAGGGTGGCTGAGAAGCCACGTTGTCATGGGCCTTGTCAGAAACAGCTCCTGCCAAGGTTTCAGAGAGCTGGTTGATAAGATATCACTGAAGCATGGTAAAAAGTGCCAAATAATTCAAAGACCTTACGGCGAAGGTCGATGAAGCAAACACATGCTTCCCTAATCCGTCAATCGCCTGGGACTCCTTGTTGGGCGGATGGACAATTTGGCTCTCTTCTGCCAAATCCTTTTTAGTTGCAACTGCTACAACCATAGCATCTACTGGAAAACCTTGTGACCAATCTTGGTGCTCAGCTGGGGGAGATATTTTATCTGATCTCCTAGGTATCGCTTCCAGGGTGTCAAAAGCCTTCCATGCATGCTGGACAAGCTCACTAGCAGGCGGGATGACCTAGGAGGTAGGGGCCCAGACATGAAAAGTCTGCAGGAAAATGGATTCCTCAGAGGAAGGATTAGAGGGCTTCCAGTCACCCCTCTAAGGATCTCGAGGATGTCACCAAAGGACACCTCATCAGAGGGTGACCGTGGGGACCCTTCCCCATCATCAAAATCCGTATCTTCAGTCAATGACTCCTCAGTGGAGTCCATGTGCTTCCTCTTACATGACGCTTTGCGGGGTACTTCCTCAGTGGGAGGTTCTGGGGAAGACTGCAAAGAGGGGGTCTCCTGAGGAGAAACCTGAGGCTCTTGTGCCTGGTGTCAGGCGGTTGAAGCTTGTGACAGTTGTGGCACGGGGGGAGAGGACTCAGACATGCGAGCTTTGCCAGTGGAGGCAAGCGCCCTCTCCATGGCCTGGAAGGCTGGCCTGCCCAAGCAGGGATGAGAGCCCAGAACAGAGCATGACAACCTCAGAACCAGGGTCACACCCCACCCAGACGAGCCCGTCTCCAGACCAGGAGTTTCAAGAGGACAGTGAACCGTAAGAGACAGAGGATCCCTGGAGGGTGCCATAGAAAAAAATCAGCATGGAGCCAGGAATGCCCTCCCCCACAGCACGGCCACTGGCCTGAGAAGATACAGATGCCCAGTGCACAGAGAGCCATAAAGACGACTGTGGTTCCAAAGTGAGATCCACTATTGGAGTCGGAGGAAGGGAAGCAGCTAGACTTTGAAACTTGAGTAGAAGTCGAAGGAGGAGTGTACATTGGGGTTTGAGGAGATATTCATTCACCTGAATGAGGGAATGTGGACTTCGACGGTTGGGAGAGACCTCTGGCCACAAGCATCTGTTTGACAAGCCGCAACACATCCTGTTCAGAGAGACTCTTAGTTGACCTCATGGAGAAAGCTGATCGTGATTCTGGCCTTTCTAGGAAAGGACTATACTGACTGCCAGCAAATGGATCCAGTGAAGGAGAATATCTAGTCCTTGCTAACTCAATTGGTGCAGAGCCCGGAGTGGAGGATGTTTGCACTGAAGAAAACTGTGTGGAAGTAGTCTACGCCGATGATGTCAGCACCATAGTAGTTGAAGGTGTCTGCACCGTAAAGGCAAAAGTCTGCCCTGAAGGGTACAGTGCCATAGTGGAAAGTGTCTGCACTAGCAATAAGGACGGTGCCAAGAAGGACTGCACTGAAGCACATGTCGGTGCTGAAAAAGTCTGTGCCATGGAGTACAGAAGAGTCATACTTGGAGCCGAAGGTGATTGTACCAATGGTGCTGATGGGGACTCAACCTGTATAGATGGTGCCGGTAAGGGTTGCGACAGAGCTGTCGGAACAGTAGTTGTCTGCACTGAGAACTCTGGTACTGGTATCAATAATAGACACATGGCTGTAGTCAGAATCATTTAGGGCGATGCCGAGCCTGGAGCCGACAGGGTCACAAGTGGCAGCTTCAAAGTAGTAATCAATTTCACCTTCTTATGAGTCAACTCTCTACGATCTCCAGAGGGAGAAGAAGGGAGCGACTTCGATGAAGAAGAAGAATGCCTCTTGCGGGGTTTAACAGGAGGGGGTGAGGAATCTGTCCTAAAAACAGCCACAGAGAAAGGAGACTTGAGGAGACCTTTCAAACTGAACTTATTCTTCCTCTCATTGAGAGTCCTGGTAGAGAAACTTTTACAAATCCCACACGGAGGATCCACAGTCAGATGAGAGACATTCAGACAGTAGACACAAGTCATGGCCATGGTCATCGGTAAGTGGTAACTTACGGCCGCAGTCCTTACACTGCTTGAAACCAACGCTACTTTTCTTATCTGACAAATTGGTGTGGAGAAGAAGAACAGTACCAAAAAGAAGAAGAAAGGCTACCCAAAAAAGGGTAGGAAGAGAAAAGAAGGATTACCAATGATGGTAATGAAGAATTACCACAAGGTAAGAAAAGAGAGTAATAAAGGGAAAAGACTAAAGGGAGAGAAAGTCTACAGTATACGATATGGTAGGAAAATATTAGTATAAACTTTAAAGTAAGAATGTATAAACTTTCAAAAAATTAGACACTTGGCTGAGAGAGTGGCTTGACACGGCTGTACAGCAACGTGGCAAACAAGATCTGAGGTAACAGGGAGCAGAGCATTCTGGGTAAGACCTTGGCTCGAGAGTTTTTGGCTGATGCGAGCTTGATATTGGCCAGCTCGGTTCCGAGGATGGAACCGATAACCCATCTGTAAGGAATGAATGAAGATTAACAACATCAGATGAACATGGTTTCAGCAGGCTCCAGAGCAAATGTAGACAGCATGCAACACGTGGCTAGCGGAAGAAGGCCTAAATACATGGCAGCTACAGCCCCTGCAGGTTTTCCTGGGAGACCATGTAGTTTTCCAGCAAGTTCTAAAACAAGTTCTGAGAGAAGGACATGCTCTGTGCAGTACAAAGGTGCATCAGCAAAACCCAAATCCAGCTTTATTGTTAACTGTCACAATTCTGGTGCCATTCATGAGTCTAAAAGAGAGAAATGCTTAGGATTTGGTCAGCAATGCCACAAGTGTAAAAAATGGAACAATTTTCAAAAGCTTTGCAAATCAAATAAACCTCACACAGTTATAAAGAAGGGTCACTCGAAAAAGCAAGCTGATCATATAAAGAGGTGCAATTCTACTTTCTACGTAGATGGTGTATCAGTAATTGATGAAAAGGTTGATACAGTGAATTTGATGGCAAAAAAATGAAGTGTTTTGTACTGTCCAGATCAATGGTAAATCCACCGAGCACAAAGTAGACACTAGTTCAAAGTGTAATGTTACGTCAGCAGACATTTGCTAAGGTGAAAACTAATGAACAACTCAGTGCGGCTAGTGATGCAAACCTTGCTGCTTATGGAGGTGAAGAAATTCAAACTGAAGGCTCAGTAGTGCTTCCTTGTTATTTGGCTAGGAACTGTTACAGCTTGTTATTCTATGTAGTCTGAAGACTTGTGCAGATAGTTTGAGAATGAATTTGCTTTCTTTTACCAAAGAAGTTCATCATATAAGCACACCTCCTAGTTCCAATTTTACTGAAGCTATTTTCTCTGAGTATGCGGATGTCTTCGATGACAAGTTGGGAAACTTCCAGTTGTGTATCCTATGAAGTTACACCAAGAGGTCAGTCCAGTGGTCAGACCAGCAAGAAAAGTTCCGACAGCTATACAGGATAAAGTTGAAGCTCATCTGGATAAAATGGTACAGCAAAGTGTAATTTGTCCAGTTACAGGGCCAAATTAATCAGTGTCGTGCATGGTAGCAGCCCACAAAAAAGGCTCAGACGAAATCAGAATATGTATTGACCCAATAGATTTGAACAAAGCATTAAAGAGACCATATCATCCAATGCATAAAGTCGAGGAAGTCACAGCCCTAATACCAAATGCCACTGTTTTTTCTGTCTTGGATGCAAGAAGTTCATTTGGGCAAGTGATGCTTTATCGCAAATCCTCATTACAGATTACTTTCAGTACTCCATTTGGCAGATATGGATTCCTCAGGATGCCATTTGGAGTAAATTCTGCAAGTGAAGTCTCTCCACATGCAATGGAGCAATTTTTTTCAGGTTATTCTTGTGCCATAATAGTAGATTTATTGACTGGAGGCAATGGTGAAGCAGAGCACGACAGAAATCTTAGCGTTCTAGACAGAGCACGTGAAATGAACTTAAAGCTCAATCCTCTTAAAGTGCAAATTCAGGTTATCAGAAGATGCATCAAGAACTCTTAACCCAAACTGAAATGCAATATGCTCAAATTGAGAAAGAACTTTTGGCAATAGTATTTGCATGTTCAAAGTTTCATTATTATATCTATGGTCGAGCTATTTAGATTGAAACTGATCACCAACCTCTAGTTACTATTTAAAGAAGCCCATGCATTCAGATCCAGCGAGATTACAAAGAATGATGCTCAAACTGCAAAAGTACAACTTCAAAATGGTCTATACAAAAGGCAAACTTCTTTACCTAGCCGACACCTTATCCAGATTGCCCAGAAATACAACGGAACAGCTTCATGCAGAGAATTTTGTCTTTTGACATCATGGAAGTACGTAATTTTTCTACCACGAGACTTGAGCTGAGAGATCATACAAAGACGGATTCAATTTTGCAAAAGCTCAATCACTACATGAATGTTGGATGGCCGTCAAAGCAATCTAGTGTACCACCTGAAGTGCAAACTTATTTTCCTTACAGAGATGAGATGTTGGTGGGAGATGGCATTATTTTCAAAAGTCCTAAAATTGTTGTTCCTGCTTGAATATATCCAGATTTTTCATAGTGGTCACCCAGGTTCTGAATCTACCAAAAGGGTGAGAACTAGTATTTTGGCCTTCTCTATTAAAAGATATTGATAAAGTACTTTCTTCTTGTTCAGTATGCAATAGTACTAAACCACATTTGCAAAAAGTACCAGTTCAACAAAGTCAAGTGCCTGGACTACCTCGATCAACAGTAGCCACTGATACATTCAAGTGGAACAGTTAGCATTACTTAGAGTTAGTAGACTCTTATTCAGACTGGTCTGAGATTGATTTACTACCTAATCTAACGTCCACTGCTATCACCACCAAGTTGAAACGTCATTTCTTAGTCCATGGTAGTCCACACAAAGTTATTTCTGACAATGGTACCCAGTTTACTAGTCAGTTGTTTCAGAAATTTGCAAAAGAATGGGACTTGTACATATTACTAGCAGTCCAGAATATTCAGTCAAATGGCTAAATGTACAGTACAAAGTGCAAAGCAATTGCTTGAGAGGTCAAAGCGTGACAATACCAATGTCTTTTTGAATTTACTCAATCTCAGAAACATACCCCATGACGATATACTTGGCTCGCCTGCTCAGAGACTTCTGTCTAGGCAAACCAGAACAATATTGCCCATCAGTTCCTGTTTATTGAGGCCTAAAGCCAAGTACAACAGGACAATTAGAGCCCAACTATTCAGAAAGTATTCTTTTCAGAAGTCAAGCTATGAAAAATCGAGCAGATTTCTTCATCCGTTGAAAGGAGGAGAGACAGTGAGGATACAAATGGTGAAAGGTTTCGACCAGATCGATCAAGTAACAGGTACATGTATTGAGCTGAGATCCAACTTCGTAGAATCTGAGGGTGTGGAGTACAGAAAAATCTTAGACATCATCTTCCTGTATCAGAATCCATATCACAGCATTGTTCTTGTGATACAGACTCTAGATCTCAGAGCAAACCAGACAATGTTCCTGTTGCAGAACATGTCTTGACTTCTACTTCCATTCCTGATGATGCTCCTGATGTCCCTAAAGTTGAACATTCAGCAGAGACAGGCCCAGTTGCTAGACCCAATTCTAATTTTTATGTCAAATGATTTGGTTGTATTTCCAGACTTATTAGGAAGTGGTGCTTAGGGTGTGTACGCTTACAATCTACATAAATTTAAGATGAGTTGCAAAGACGATGATTACATATAAGCATTCTGCCTTTTCACACATCCAGAAGCATGGGATGGGCTATTTTCTAGTTTAATTCTCCAAGCCTTTGGGTTTCCAATACCATGACGGGGAATGGACCCCATTCATAAATTAAAAACTAGTTAAAGTTAATGAAATTAGTATTGTTTTAATTTTTGATGTTAGGCAGAAGTACTCTTCTCAACTTCCGTAATGTGCCCATAATGGACTTCTCCTGCAGTTCATATGAAGTTACATGTATTACCTCTCAACTGTCCAGATTTTCTGGCTCATATTTTGGACTGCTCCTCATAAATTTTGTGTTTTTTTCTGGCAAATGACTGAGATGATCTAAGGATTGAAGTAACTAAATAATGACATACATCTGAGTTTCAGACTTCCAGGCCTTCAGAAAATGTATGTTAAAACAAACCATGACTCTAGCATCTTTCTAGGTTTACAAGAGCAATGTTTAAAATATTCCCCTATTTTGGGCCTTTAAACCCCCATTTAGTTGGGCTTTATCCTGATTTCTTGCATTGAGGTTGAAAGGCGGTAGCCCAAACTCTGGATTATTAAGGTGGGGGCTTTAGCTTTAAACAGAGCAATGGATGTTTCGGAAACATTTTGTGGAAAACTTTAAAGAAGGAAACATGCTTTACGCATTTTGCCAATTCTGACTGCATACAGACTGCAATCTTTTTGTTAACACATATAAATTCATTAAAGGAGTCACCAGTGCAAATTAAACAAGTTTCCTCCCACATCCCAAAGACATGCTGTAGGTGGATTGGATACTCTAAATTGGCCCTAGGTGTGAGTGTGTTGTGTGTTTGTGTGTGTGTCTTCTGTTGAAGGTTGGGCACCAGGCTGGCAACCCGACACCGTAAAAAAACTCCACTGCCAATCATGAGCAGACAGGTGATCCGCTGTGGCGACCCCTAACCAGGAAAAAGCTGAAAGAAGTGTGAAATGCACAGCAACCTGGACATAATTGTTTATATGTATTTAGTTCTGTATAATTGCATGACAAAGAATTATTTGTATTGATTGCATGTCAATTAATGTCAACATTGCATGACTTATTTCTCAAAGAGGGAGGCTGTAGAATACAGTGTGCGTGTTGCATCTCTAAGAAGCATTTCAAGGTCGGCACATGCATATAAATTGCAAGCACGTGCTAGCTTCAGTGCCATTTTGAGAGTGCAGCCAGAGAGCGAGCATGTACAAGTGTTGTAGCTAGTTTGTTTTTAAGTTTATCTAAGTTAAAGTTATTAAGCCTGAATCCTGATTTGTTTGTACATAATAAAGCTGCTTGAATAGAACCCACGAAGACTAATCTATTTTATCCTGACTAGACGAGCGACAGAACTGATCAACAAAAATACTCAGAAAGACAGATGTGATAAAAACAATGCCTGCCATCAGAACAGATCAGGATCTATTGTGCACTGTCGCAAATAATAAACTAAAAATATCTGCACAGGCAGAAAAACTAAAAAGGTATGCAGATAAATATAAAGGAAAAGTACAAAATAAGCAATTTATTGATGACCCAAAAAAGTTTTATAGAAAATTGGAAAACCAGGCAAAAGAAACTGAAACACCACTAAAAAAGAAGAAATAGATACGTTTTGGAGAAATATCTATGAAGATCCTTTGGAACAAAGATGCTAAATGGATAGTAGCAAAAAAGAATAAGAAGTTCAAATGCACATGATATGAAATGGGGTGAAGTAACGGCTAGAGTCATTGAACCAAAGTTCCTAAATGGAAAACCCCAGGCCCAGATGCACTTCTGGCTAAAAGCATTAAACATCTTTGCATGAAGATTTAGTCATGAGTAAAAACTATTTGCATGCGCAGCCCAAACAGACACCCGGTTAACAACAGGAAAAACAAACCATGCTTCTATTTAACAAACCTGAAAGCTATTCTGAAAACTATAGACCAATAACTTGCCTTCCAACAACCTATAATCTATACACTGGAATTGATGCCGACAGAGTTTATAATCATTTAGAAGAAAATTCAATCATGACAATAGAACAAAAGGGTAATAAAAGAAAGTCATAAGGAACAAAGGATCATTTGTTTTTAAATAAAGTCATAATGCAGGACCGTAAAAAGGGGATCTAAGTATGGCAAGGATAGACTAAACATTTGACAGTATCCCACATTCACGGATAAAAGAGTGCTTAAAAATGTATAAGACACACCCTACACTGATCAATTACATTACAGCAAACATGAAACGGTGGCAAAACACTTTGCAGTTAAGCCATGATAAAGGACAAATAATTATTCCAGGGATAAAAATCTAAAGGGGCTATTCCAGGGTGACCGTCACCACTGCTCTTTTGTCTTGCCCTTAATCCACTAAGATGTCTATTTAACAGATTAGGTCATGGCTACAATTTGGCTCCCAGAAAACAACAAAGTGTAAAGACTTATCTTCCTTTTGTGGAGGATTTTAAACTGTATGGTTCATCAGATGAAGAACTTTCACACAACTGCAAGTGGTCAAAACTGTTTTAGGTGATACAAGAATGTCATTTTGTCTTGATAAATGTGCAAAAGCAACCTTTAAGGCAGGAAAGCTGCAGCACCATGAAAACATCAGTTTAGGACAAGAATGCAATATAAAAAAACTTGAGCAACAGGGTGTGTGTATAAATATTCGGGAAATGATGAAGGATCAATAAAAAATATGAACAAATGTGAATAAAACTTAGTAATGAATATTTTAGAAGACTTAAATTAATACTGAAAACAGCGTTGACATCTAGGAACAAAGTCCAGGCTATAAACCAGTTTGTTCTTCCTGTCCTTACATATTGTTTGGGAGTGACTGACTGACCCAAAAGGTGTTGGATAGGTTGGACAGGAAAACAAGAAGGTTGCTTCACGCTCAAATGATTTATAAAAAATCAGTGATAGCAAGACTATACATTTCCCACTCTGAAGGGGGTATGGACCTCCTTGAAATTGATTACATGTATAGATCTGCAATTCTAGGACTACATACATATCTGCTGTCCTCACAAGACCCAAATGTAGTGAAAGTTTTAAAACATGAGGAGAATAAGTCTAAGATGACTTTCCTGCTTAATTTAGCAGAAAAATATTGGTGTCAAGCAAGAATGGAAATCAAACCAGAAGTAGATCATACTCAGGCAGCAAATGAATGTGCCAAAAAACAAAAGAAAAAATGTAAGATGAAGGATCAAATGAGAAGGCAAGAAATGTCGTAAATGCATAGATATAGTTGCAAGTATAGAAAACTCTTGGAATAACATCATGTTGATCAAGATCAAATGCAGGAATGGTTAACAAGAGGTGAATTTAAACCAAAAGGCAAAAGGTTAAGATTGGCAGCCCAAAATAGTGGACTACATACAAGTTGGTTTACAAAGTCCATTGAACATATTGGAGAAACAGATAAATGTAGGTTTTGTAAAACAGAATTGGAAACAGTCGCACATCTTGTTGCTGGTTATGATATACTACTTGCGGAAGGACTGTATACTGAAAAGCATAATAATCTGGCAAGACTGTTGCAATGGGGATTGTGCAAACATTAAGAAGTTGAAAAACACTGGAAACATAAGCCATAAAGTATTATAGAAAATTAAGTTTACATCACATGGGATCAGCCATTACCAACCAACAGTTCAAAAAAAGATGCAAGAAAATCAGACACAGTAGTCCATGAAAAGAAGACAAAAGTAGTATTGATAATTTAAAGTGCTACACCCAGTGACTATATAGTGTCTTATGTACCTAAAGAGAGAGAGAGAGAGAGAGAGAAGTAATAAAATACCAGGATTTGCAGGCAGAAATGAGGGCAATGTGGAAGAAGGATGTCCAGACAGTTCCAATAGTAGTAGGCGCAACAGGTGTTATAAAAAATAATTTACAATTGTACTTCGATATGTTACCGATACATGCAACGCTGTACAAATTGCAGGAGAAGTCATTATTGGGCACACTGTGGGTTCTGCGAAGAGCACTTCTGGCTAATATCAAAGACTAAAACAATACTAATTTCATGAACTTTAATCATACTTTGACTTAGGAATGGGGTCCATTCCGTCATGGTATTAGAAACTCAAAAGACATGGAGAAATTAAAAAAGGAAGAAATATATAACACCAAGCTTGGAGCCACCATAAGATATAGGTTCATAGGTTCATAGGTTCATAGGTTTATACTAGGCTATCTGCCCTAAGGCATTTATAAGCCTAGCCCAAATTATTGTGGCTTACGCCTTATATTATATAAAAAAAAAACCCATTATTTTTTTGTGCCTGTGTGTCAGCAGTGACCACCCAGAGATGAGATGATTCTCGATCCCATCCTCCCCATCCACAGTCTAGATTTTCTCTTGAACAGAGTCAGTTGTGTGCTGCCTCATGCACATGGACATTTTATTCCACAGCATAGGAGTGATAGGAGAGTCTGATCTATCCTCCCTATCCATAGTATTCTATATTTATTAAGGTTTAAGTCGCTCAGATACATCCCTAATGGGGCATTGTACTGCATCATTGGTCTGATAAAGAAAGAGTACAGGGAACAATGAGGGTTACCTTGTTTTTTCGAAGAGTATGACTATACATTTTTTTTTTTAACTTCAGGCCATGGCTCTGGCACCACCTATCTGTTTCCTTCAGTCCTTCTTGAAGGATAGTGTCAGTACTGCACTTTTCCCAGTTTGCCAGTTTGCAGCAGTTTGCAGTCATCTGCAACCTCTGTCCTCCAGTCCTCCCATGAGAAGTAGATGCCAAACAAGAAGCCAAACAATAGGGGAGAGACCGACCCACACCCTGGGGAGTCCACTTTTGGAGTCTGACACAGCGTAACAACTCTAACCCTGTTCTTCTGTCTGTGCCAGTTTGCTGCAGACTAGACTTGTTAAGCTTATGGGGCGGTAATTAAGGGGGTCCCGAGAGGCGCCACCTTTGGAGGACACAGTTGCCGCGCCGCCACGCCACCCCTGCACGTCCCTGTGGTAGGGGCTAGATTAAACAGCTGCCTTATATGCGGGTTTTAATTCCTCATTTAGCACACGTAGCACACAGCAGGGACACCCATCCCCCCATTGATTTTTTAGTTTTTTTTTAGAGAGAGAGCAGACCAGGCGCATTTGAGATGTCCGGGCTACTACACTGAGGCTAGGGATAGCTAGGGGAGAGGGGGGGGGGGGGGGTTTATAGCTGAAAAAGGCTTATGATTGTGTCCTTTTCCCCCATGGCAATTTTTTCAAAATTGGCCTTAGTATTGATTTTATATTGCTGCTTTTTTTTTTTTTTAATAATAATGATCAGTGACTTCCCCTTTTATGGATTTTGTCTTATCTCTAGCTTTCTTTCCTCTCTGTTTGTAAGTTTTGTAATGGCTGGGGGACACCAGAGACCAGACTGGACGTGTTTTTTTGTTGGGTTTTGATTTCTTTTGCCCTGGATCCTGATGCAGATGGTGAGGTGGGAGGGCATCATTAAGGGCTTGTACAGCTTTCCCCCAGCCTCTGGGCCTTGAAGGGGCCTTGAAGGATACCACACCAGTCTTGTGTTTAGTGAGTGCTTTTTTAGTTCTTCACTTGTTTGGGTTTTTTTTGGGTGGGGATTTGGGGGTGGGATTTCATTAGATTTAGTTTATGATCATGAGGGATATACTATGATATACTTGAGTGTCCCATGTGTTTTTTTGTTGTGATGAGATCTGTTTGTTTTTCTCCTCTTCTCACTAGTATAAGACTAGTTGTTCCATGGCATAATTAATTTATTTTGAAATTCCAGGAAACTAAAGAGAAGGTAGGGGGGAAGGTGTTAGGGGGTGTCTTATTGGTCATACCAGTAGTGTCTTTGACCAATATGATGGTGTTTATACACCCTCCTTGTGGAGTGGTCCGGTTTTTGGGGGGGGGAACATGATATGAGTAAAAAACCTAATAGTGCCGGGTGCTCTCTCAGCCTTGAAGGTTTCAGGTTTTACAGCACAGACACATGTTCTCATGTTCTCCAGAGAAGGGAGGAGGGCATTTTGAGATTTAGACTTTTTTTAGACTTCAGCATTTGAGCAGCATTCTTTCCCTTTTCATTTTTTTTTTTTAGGTAGGGTGGTTGAGCCTTGCTTAAAAAAAAAAAAAGGCACTATGGGGGTGGCAAGAGCCTTGAAGACACTTATATCTTCCAAGAAAGCCTAATCCAAACAGACTCATGGTATGAGGATTATGGTCCAACACCAGTTGATATAGCATGATACAGTCTTGCACACCCACCATATAAAATGATACCCACTTAAGAGAGACACTGGCTGTAATTCAGAGCCATTTCCCTGCACTCAAGGAAACTGCTACAGCTCAAAGTAGCAGTTTGCAGGATTGTGGGAAATGCAATGAGAAAGACCTCATTATTGGCTAATTTGCATTTCTCTGAAGTTCATGGTTTTACCGTTTGTCTTAATAAGCATTTTCCTATGGTAATCACCACTGGCGGCGCAGGTACCCCTCATTTATTTGACACACATACCACACAAACACCTTGGCTGATACACCAGTAACAGTTGACTAGTCAGACACACTGATGTCCCGCTGACCAGGCTGAACAAGGAGAAGGTGACTGTGAGCTGTCTATCGGGAGCTAGGATCCGCCACATAACACACGCACTCAAGTCACTCCAAAGCAAGTACAAATATGACTCCGTCATTGTCCATGCTGGTGTGAATGACCTGAGATGTACCTCCCTGGACTACATGAAAAGAGACATAGAGGAGCTCTCCGATTATGTAGCCCAGGCTGATATGACCCTGACCCTGAGCAGCATCTTGCCCTCACCAAGAATGATACCACAATACAAAGACAAGATGATCAGCTTTAACAATTGGCTCAAGTACTGGTGACATTCTAAGGGGATCCAATGTCTGTCTGCCTGGGATGACATGTTGGACAAGCCATGCTGCTTAAGGGATGGCTTACACCTGCCACCACTGGGCTTCCGGATATTGGCTAAGGCTCTTGCCACCCCCATAGTGCCTTTTTTAGGCAAGGCTCAAAAGACAAACCCACCTCCTTAGAAAACAATAATGCAAAAAAACTAAGGGTAATGCTGCTCAACGCCAGAAGTCTAAATCTCAAGATGCAGGCACTTGATGCACTCCTCAGCATGGAGAACATAGACGTCTGTGCAGTAACTGAAACCTGGTTCAAGGCTCCTGAGAGCACCCCAGCGCTACCAGGCTATACCTCGTATCATGCTTTTCGGCCCCAAAACCCGGGCCGAATCACAAAGGGAGGGGGAGTGTCCATATTCATCACCCACACCTCCAGGTTAGTAGCAACACATGAAGCATCAGAGACCATACAGGTGCAACTAACCATAGGCAAAACTGCTATACAACTGGTGGCATGTTACAGACCACCCTCCCAATCTCAAGAACTCCACTCAGCCTTCCTGAAGACATTGGAGGATATGAACGTATCACAAAATACCATCATACTGGGAGACTTCAACTACCCAAACATAGATTGGGTACATTATTCTAGCCCTAATACCCTAGCCCAAAGGTTCCTGGAATTCATAAATTCAAATGCGCTGGAACAATTAGTCACCCCTCCCACTAGGGGAGATAATATACTAGACCTGATCATCACAAACATGGGGACAAAATGCTCCACACCGGAAGTATACCCCTCACTAGTGAGATCTGACCACAAACTAATCACCCTGGATATACATATCCCACCTCCACCCCCAGCACAAAAGACCACAGTGAAAAACTTCTCAAAAGCAGACTTCACTCTTCTTAAGACTGAGATGGTATCCTTTAAGCCCACTGTGCCAGTGGATACCACATCCTACAATGCCGAATCCTTCACAAATGCTTTCTATGGACATCTCCAAGAATGCATGGATCATGCAATCCCAAACAAATCCAAGTCCCTCTCCACCAAAGGTAAGCGTCCTGTCTGGTGGACCTCAGCCATAAACAAATTGTATAACAAAAGAAGGAAGCTACTGCACGTCAGAGCAAAATCCCATGAAGGGAAGACATCTCTGATCAACATTAGCAGAAAACTACGTTCTCTCATAAAAACATCCAAGGCCAACTTTGAGAGAAAAATCGCTAAGGACACTAAAGATAACCACAAAGCCTTCTTCAGCTATGTTAGAAACCTGGGTGGAAACCCTCAGATATGCTCAGAGTTGGTTCACAACAATAAAAAATACACTGAACCCACAGATATTGCCAACATTCTGGCTGACAGGTTCAGTGCAAATTTCTCCCCTCCTTCACCCCCAAAAGAAGAAATACTTATCCCAGCTGAATGTAATCTCCCTGTCATCTCAGATGTCCAAGTGAGAACCGCCCTAAACAAAGCAAAAAACACAGCATCAATGGGACCTGACGGTATGCCGGGTTGCGTGTTACGTGAACTCCAAGAGGAGCTAAAACCACACATAAAAAAAGAAGTTATGTTCTTACCATAACGTTCCATGTGGAGTGTTCATCTCGCCTTTGTTTTTACACACGGGTTCGGAGCCGATCCTCGGCTCCGAGTCGGCCGCATAGCAAAGCTCTGCATCTAAGAGAAGCTCGAGACCAGGCTATATCCCACAATCCTCCCTGCCATTACTCAGATCTAGTTTGCAAGCAAACCAGAAAGAAATTAATAATCCTAATGTATCCAGGCTACAAACTGCTATGAATGAAAACATTCAGAGACACCATCTCACTGACAACCAACTAGGGGTAAAGAAAGATACCCGGAATAGGTAAGACATGTGGACCAGACTCTAGTCCTACTCGTTCTTCCAAACCGTGAGGGAGGGAAAGGGGGGGGGATGTAAAAACAAAGGAGAGATGAACACTCCACATGGAACGTTATGGTAAGAACATAACTTCTTTATGTGAGAGTGTTCAATCTCGCCGTTTGTTTTTACACACGGGTAGCGTCCCTAGCTCCATCACCCTGAGTGACTCATGGAAGAACGTTCCTGAGCACAGTGGAACCAAAGGATGTCCTGTCTTTGGAGGTTTTGTCAACCCTATAATGAGTGATGAAAGTATGTGGTTTAGACCACGTGGCTGCTGCACAAATCGTGTCCAAAGGTAGGCGAGCTGCATGAGCCAAGGAAGTGGAGACGGACCTAGTAGAATGGCCTTTTGGTTTGGTGGGTAAGGCCTGGTTTGACTTAGAATACACAAAGGCTATACAATCAGTAAGCCATTTAGAAAGAGTGCGTTTTGTAACTGCCATGCCCTTTACATTATCTGCAAATGCAACAAAAAGTTGATCTGTTTTTCTGTAGTCTTTAGTCCTGTCTAAATAAAATCTGAGTTGCCTGTGGACATCTAACTTGTGTAACATATATTCCAGCTTACTGGTATGGTTTTTAAAGAAAGTGGGAGTTCAATGGACTGATTAATATTAATGACAGAGCATACTTTGGGAAGGAAGGACGGATTTGTTCGTAAAGAAACTCTATCTGGGTGAAAATTTAAGTAAGGAGGTTTAATAGACAGTGCTTGCAGCTCTGAAACTCTCCGAGCTGAAGTAACTGCTACAAGAAAGAGAGTCTTCCAAGATAGAAATTTCAGGGGGCAAGAAGAAGCTGGTTCGAAAGGTGGTAACATTAGTTGTGAAAAACAACAAATTTAAATTCCATGGGAATAAAGGATCCCTGACAAGAGGTCGCAGATGGAAAGAACCTTTCATAAAGGCTTTACAAAGCCTGTGGGACATGACAGAAGAACCATTCTCACCAACATGAAAGTTGGATATGGCAGCCAACTGCACTCTTAATGTGGAAGTAGAGGCCCCCTCATGGAAAAGGATGGAAAGAAATTCTAGTATTTTATGTAAAGGAGCAACCAAGGGGTCCAAGTGTTGATTAGATGCCCAGTACACAAAGCGTTTCCATTTACTGTTGTAAAGTTTTGTGGTGGAAGCCTTATGAGAGGCAACCAAAATGCGCTGCACTGCCGGAGAAAGAAGATCAGACCTGGCTAGGCGGGGAAGTGGAGCAGCCAAGCTGCTAGTTTGAGGGATAGAAGAGACGGGTGAAGAACTCCCGATGAATGCATCAGTAGATCTGGTACTGGGTCCAGGATCCAAGGTTCTTCTGATAGATGGGCTTGAAGAAAGGGGAACCATATCTGTCGAGGCCAGAATGGGGCTATGAGTATAATTGTCCTTTCCAGGTTCATGGCTTTCTGGAGAAATCTGGGAATCAAGGGAATAGGCGGGAATGCATATAGGAGACCCGGGGGCCAATCGTGTATCAGTGCGTCCCTGGGGACATCCCCTGGAGGGGGTAGAAGGGCAAAATAGCTTCTGCATTTGGCATTCATTGGGGAGGAGAATAGATCACAGCAAGGCTGTCCCCATTTGCGGAAAATTCTCTCCGCCACTTGTAGTTTGAGGGACCACTCGTGAGGTAACAGGATGGCTCTGCTCAACCTGTCCGCAATGACGTTGGATGACCCCGGGATGTGCGTTGCTATCAGAAAGCGACCCGTGGACTCTGCCCATTGCCAAATTCTCATGGACTCTCTGCATAATGGGTAAGATTTGGTTCCCCCTTGTTTGTTTATGTACCAGACTACAGACATGTTGTCTGTCTGAACTGCTACTGTCCCTAGAGGTAGGAGGGTTTGAAAGTGTTGCAACGTTAGGAACGCCGCCCTCATTTCTAGAACATTTATGTGCAGGTTGTACTCGATGTCGGACCATTCCCCTTGGACTGTTCTTCCCTGAAAAAGTCCCCCCCACCCTATCGGGGAAGCGTCCGTGGTTATAGTGGCTGTCGGATTTGGTAGAACAAATGGATGACCCATGGTGAGGTCCTGGCTGGACATCCACCATGAGAGGTCCCGTTTGCAGGAATCCGATATCAGGATCTCGTACTTTAGGGGTAACTGTTGGAATGACCACTGAGTGAACAGTAGCCATTGGAGGAGTCTCATGTGCAACCTTCCCATGGGAATCGCAATGAGGGACGCTGCCATGAGACCCAAAACTTTCAACACCAATTTGGCCGGGGCTTTCCTGCATTGCAGCAGAAGAAGAACCTGTTCCTTGAGGGATGAAGCCCTTACTTGAGGGAGCTTTACTAATGTTAAACGGGTATCTAGGTCCGCTCCGATAAATGAAATATGCTGTGAGGGCAATAAGACAGATTTTTTGAAGTTTATGGAAATCCCTAGGTGGGAACAAAGGTTGACTGTATAGTCCCTTGCTTGTATGAGGAGACGCTCGGTGGTGGAGGTGAGGAGCCAGTCGTCCAGATAGGGAAACACCCGGAATCCTAGACATCTCAAGTGAGATGCTACCACTGCCATGCATTTGGTGAATACCCTGGGGCTGAGGTGAGCCCAAAGGGCAGGGCTTGAAATTGAAAATGACTGACTCCCAGCCGAAGCAGGTGATCTCTGGACGGTCTGGCCATCTTGATGTGGTAGTACGCCCTTGAGATCTATTGAGCACATCCAGTCGTCCTTCTGTAAAAATGGAAGGATCGATTGAAGCGTGACCATCCGAACTTTTCCTTCTTCACGAAGGTATTGAGATTGCTGAGATCCAAAATGGGTCTCCAGTCCCCTGTCTTTTGGAACTAAAAGAACCTTGAGTAAGTTCCGGATCCTCTTTGGTCCGCCGGGACTGGCTGAATGACTCTTTTTTTGAGCAGCTTTGAAATTTCTATTGCTGCTTGGCCTCGCAGACGGGGTGGCACATCTGGAGACCTTCTGTGTTGGGGTGGAGTTGACATAAGGGGTATTTTGTATCCTCTGGTTACAATGCTTTTTACCCAGGAGTCTGAGGCGAGAGTTTGCCAGGCCTGTGGGTATAAAGACAAGCGACCCCCGACTGCCTCCAGAGCAGGACAGTCGGGCCTCCATTCAGGAGTGCTGGAAAGGCTTACCAGGGATAGTATCCCTGTTGCCTTGGTTCTGCGGACCCCCTCTGCCGCCAGGGCGGCGTCTTCCTTGTCTGCCCCCCCCTCTGCCTCTGGGGGGGGTTCACTCTGTGTGGCCTGGGAAGATCCCTGAGTTCTACGGAACCACATTTTTCCGCCTCGTTGCCCTTTGGGGTACGGTCTGGATGTAACAGAAAAACGGACTCCGACAGCAGACAGAGTCTTTCCTTCTTGCTCACACCGAGTTAATGTCTCTTTCACTTTGGGCCCAAAAAGAGTGGCACCATCAAAGGGGGCATTGGCGAAAGAAGACTTGAAGGCTTCCGCAAAAGAGCACAGCCGCATCCAGGATTGTCTTCGTAGAGCAATCGCTGAAGCTGCGGCCCTACTCGACCCTTCAGCCGCATACGAGATGAGCCTCATGGACGAGTTCACTACGGAGGTAAGGGTGTAGTTGTGCTGTCATCTTATCTGAAACAGCAGAATCTGTGTTACCCTGGAGGGTATCTCTCAGCTCCTTGATGAGATCCCTCTGTAGTCGTGTAAAATGTGTCAAATAGTTTAGCGAACGCATGGAAAAAGTCGCTGAACTAAAAACGCGCTTCCCGTATCTGTCCATAGTCCTAGAATCCTTATTAGGAGGATGAACAGAAGAGGAAGACTCCGACATCTCCTTTTTAGTGGCTGCTGCCACCACCATAGCTGCAACGGGACTCCTTTTGTTAGGTAAGTCTTGTCCTGGGGGGCAGTAATGAACTTACTTGGCTTTCTAGGGACCGGTTCCACTGTGTCCGGTGTCTCCCACGCACTTCGAGCAATTAATTCCATTAACTCATCAAGGCGGAGTAACCCAGGAGGTAGAAGGTTGAGCACCAAATGCCTTCAGCAACACTGACTCGTCCTCAGTGGGGGCTAGGGACTGCCAATCACCCCTCTGTTTTAATATCTCCAATATGTCCGCAAATGAGACATCTTCGGAGGGTGATTTTGGGGACCCCTCTGACTCCTCCAAGTCAGTGTCAGACGTTAAAGATTCCTGTGGGGAGTCTAAGTGCCTCCTCTTGCACAATCTTTTCCTCGGGACATCATCGGAGGGGGATTCCGGTGAGGCCTCAGAGGAACAGGGGGCATCCTCTAGGGATGGCTGAGACAATGGTGCTCCACGCTTTGGATGTGTCGTGGGAACAGAAACAGAGAGCGGCTCCTTAGGGGAGGGAGAAGATGCGTCCGATGTAGTGGTTGTCTGTGTAGACAAAACCTTCCTCATGAGGTCAAAGGCCCCTCAACCTCGGGCCGAGGACTCTCCCGGTTCCGAAGAACATGGAAGAATCCGAGACACGGGGCCCACGGGTCTCGACCCCGAGGACGGAGCCGAGCCGATCTGCGCCGAGGCCCCGAGAGGGAGAGTCGGCACTGAAAGGTCAGTACGACTCTCAGTCACGGAACCAAGGAGAGATCGTCGACTCAGAGACTCACCTATCGGTTCCGATGGAGTCGAGGTAAGTGGTGTCGATCGTGCTATGGACGGTTTCAGCACCGATGGCTCCACTATCATCGGCTCATCCTCTTCCGGCTCCGAAGACTGGATGGGTCTCGAAGGAGGACCTGTTGGAGATAAAGGGAGGCCTTCTAGTTTCGACACCAACTGGGAGGAAACTGCAATCAGCCTGAAAAGAGCCGTGTTCTCCATCAGTTTCTGCACGACACGATCCACATCAATATCAGAAAGTGGTCTGGAAGAACGGGTCGAAGGAGCCGAAGATGGCACCGACCGAAGAATCGATGGTGGCGGTAGTTCCGACACCGGTTCCAAGACCTGGGGCTCAGTGAGAGACAAACGTTCGACGCTCGGCCCCGAAGTCTGTGGAACCGGCGAACGAACCTTGGAAGATGTACTCGGAGCCGATGACATGGGCTCCGACATCTTCGACCCCTTCGAAGACTTAGAAGCCTGGTCCGACTTGTCCAAGGCTTCTTGAAAAGCAGGCTTAAGAAGCCCCCTATCAATAAGTTTCCTGCGTCTATCTGTCATGACCCTCCCACTGAAGGAATGGCAAATGGAGCAATCCTCTTGCAAGTGGAGAGGGCCAAGACAGTAGACGCAGGAGGTGTGGTTGTCAGTGATGGACATTTTCTGTCCACACTGGCACCTTTTGAACCCACTTTTAGCTTTTTCAGACATACTAAGTGAGGTAAAAAAAATATAAGAGAGAGTTAGAAGTTAGAAGGAGGTAGGCCTCAAAGGGAAACCTATAGAAATAACTAGATACACACACCCACACTATTTTAAATAAAATACAATTATTCACAACAAAAAACTATAACTTTTAGATTAAAAGAAGCAAAAAACAAATACTATCTTATCTGTCAATTCTAAAACTCTGGTCTGAGCTCTCTGACGCGATGTGACCTGTTGCAGCGGCAAACTAGATCCGAGTAATGGCAGGGAGGATTGTGGGATATAGCCTGGTCTCGAGCTTCTCTTAGATGCAGAGCTTTGCTATGCGGCCGACTCGGAGCCGAGGATCGGCTCCGAACCCGTGTGTAAAAACAAACGGCGAGATTGAACACTCTCACATATGCTATTTAACCTTAGCCTTACTTCAGGATGTGTACCTGAACACTGGCGTACAGCAACAGTGGTCCCACTCCACAAGGGGGGTGCCTCTACAGACCCAGGAAACTACTGCCCCATAAGCTTAACCAGCCTGGTCTGCAAAGCTATGGAAAGAATCATTATGGAACTCATAAACAGAGACATAGGGGACCTACAGACACTTGACCCCACCCAGTTCGGCTTTGTAAAGGGCAGATCCTGCCTTTTAAACCTGGTTGACTTTTTCAAAACAGTCACTAGAGCCATTGATGAGGGCAAAGCAGTCCATACAGCATACCTGGACTTGGCTAAGGCCTTTGACACAATACCCCACTCAGGCATCATAGATAAGCTCAACAGCTTAAAAGTAAACCCTTATGTCACTAGATGGGTTGCAAACTGGCTAAAGGACAGAACCCATAAAGTTAAAATCGCTGGAGCAATGTCAGACTCAAAACCAGTCACAAGTGGTGTCCCACAGGGATCTGTCCTGGGACCCCTCTTGTTCGGCATTTATTTCTCAGATGTTAAAGCAAACACGGGAGGGCTGTGGCTGACAAAGTTCGCAGATGACTGCAAACTAGGCCATAGTCGATACACCAGCAGACACACACATCCTACAAAAGGCCTCACAGAAACGGACAACTGGTGCCGGAGTCACGGCCTTAAACTAAATGCCAAAAAATGTATAGTCATCCCCTTTGGGAAAAACAAAGTACCCACAAATTATCACATAGACAGCAACCCACTGAGTACGGAAAAAGTAATCAGAGACCTAGGGACCCAAGTCGACAGCGACCTCTCATTTGATACCCACGTTGCCAAAGTGGTTAGAAAAACATTCTACCTTGCACACCTCATCATGAAGGGATTCACATCCAGATCCAAGGATGTCATTGTACCCCTATATTCCTCCCTCATCAGACCCATGATTGAGTACAATGCCCCATTTGGTATGTACCTCACCCGGCATTTGCAACAGCTGGAGAGACCACAAAAGTATCTCACCAAGAGGATCAAGGGTCTCCAACATATGTCTTATTCTGCCAGACTAAAGAAACTTCAGCTCTATTCAGTAGCATACCGCCTGCTCAGAGGTGATCTCTGCCTGACGTACAAGGCCATGTCCAATCAGGATCTGATGGACATGCTCCACCTCAAAAATCCAAGTCCATCAGGACCACGAGCTAAAGACTTAAACCTCGGCACAAGTATGAATAGGACATGCTGGAGGGATAGATTCATAACCCAGAGGCTTCCCATGCTTTGGAACAAGATCCCAGTTCGTATTAGGCAGAGCCCCTCACTGACTCTCTTCAAGAGAAATCTTGATGAGTGGATGGGAGATCGTAAATTTACCCCAGGGGTCACATCTGTGTCACTGCTAGACAGGGGCACAGTAAATGAATTCTATTATATAAGGGGACCTTCATTGTGTCACTACTAGACAGAGGCACAGTATTCTAAATTTATTCTGCACATTTTTTGTACCATTTCATGGGGTGGCATAAGCCACATCACTATGGCTAGGCTTACAAATGCCCCAGGGCAGATAGCCTAGTACTATACTATGAAACTATACACACACACACACACACACATTATTATATATATATATATATATATATATATATATACACACACACATTATATTATATATATATATATATATATATATATATATATATATATATATATATATATATATATATATATATATATATATCTATATATATATATATACACACACACACACACACACACACACACACACACACACACACACACACACTTTCATACAAACGCACAACCCACACCCATATCTTCGTACTGTTACCAGTTTTACAGAATGCCCATGATTTTGCTTCTTATATTTGTCCTGTCCCTTGTAAAACATGGATAATTACAGTCAGTAATCCCAGATATTAAAGTTTCACACTTCTTATTGTTCAGAAATAAGTTGCAAACTTGTTGTTCTATTAGCTTTTGAAATGACTTGGGAGTAATATTTAAAAAAAATGTCCCTGCTGTCTACAGCCCCCAGTATTACAGGCTTTGCCCTTTAGTCTGCATTATTTGAGTAGTATGGAAGCCAGCCACATACATGCACACACACAAACACATTTACTCTATCTAACCATTAACCAACCTCCCTACTTCAACTACCCAGAAGAGAGACACTCACCAGAGACCACTTTTACCCCTACAAGACATGTATCCATCTCACTGCCACAAATACATACAATCACACAACCCCCACCACTACCTCTCCACAGACAAATATCTGACCTTACCTTTTACGTGGTGGTCTCCATTTAAATAGGGGGGATATGACATTTTGGCCATGTTCATTAATACAGCTAGACGTATTAATTTACACAGCTGAGTGATTCTCTGAATGACTCTTGTGCGACTACCTTAAACAGAAGCATTTCTGGGGACAGCACATGGCTAATTACATTGGCCACTGTCCTGGGATGTGTCATTAGCATTTAGTGTGACCATGGAGCCAGCCCACCATGCTGTGTGGAATTACTGCAGTAGGCCCATTTTTGACCCAGAAAGGGTAACTGCCAGCTGGTTTCCACCAGAGTTAGGGCTTACTGGTGGCAGTAGACCTTTTCTGAATCCCGGTCACTGTGATTAGAAATGGGGGCACCTTCATGGGCTACAAACTCTCCTTTGACTACTGTTATTAAAAAAAAAAAAAAAAACTCTTACCAATCTGATTACTAAGGACAGCTCTTTCTGGTCAAAAATGATCATTCCCTCTACTCATCTCTGTATCAGAATACAATGCAGCCTTTGGCATGCATCTGTCCAAGCACCTAATCTGACATGAAACCCCCAAGGAAAATATTGGGTACAAGCTCTGTACTTTGTCCAGGACATTTTTCTCTCTCTCTTCTCTGTATGTTACAGACTCCTAGGTGGTGATTTCTGCCTGGCCTATAATGCTTTAAGTCCTGATTAATCTACAACATACCCATGAAACTAAATATCACAAAGACAAGATCAAGGGCCCTAATTCTATATTCCACAAAAAACAACTGATGACAGTGTACTGATGAAGTTCCTGTTTAGGGATGAAAGTACTCAACACGTTTGGGTATAATAAAGGAAGTAGCTTGTACACCATTGTCAGCTGTTTTTTCTAATTAATAGCTTAAGGTGCACATCTTGATGAGTTGTTTGTTAATCACTAAATCTATGGTCCAATGTAAATAAGACTCTTTGGACATTACTCCGAAAGAATCCCCCAACTCTGGAGCAAACTTCTACTTTCTGTAAAACAAGTTATGTCCCTCGCCATCTTAAAATCTAGTATAGACAAATGAATGGGAACCAACAAATTTACCCCAAACTTAGACCTCCAACCCCTTATGGATGGGGGAGTAATGTACCAGTGGAACTGCAATGTTTCATCTTCAAAAGACTTAACTACTCTATAATCATATGAAATAGTGATTCAAAAAAGTATACACAGTATCACACATGGCATATGCCTGGAAATATCCTTACATTCCAGCCACTACAAGTTCTTGACAACTGTACCCATCACCCCGCTTTCTTCTTGGCAGCAGCAGTCAGGCAAACAGAAATAAGAAATTTAAAAGCATTACAAGTAGGGTAAACACGGTTCATAATCTACAAAGAGAGGGGAAAGTACAGTAATGCAAGTAAAACTTACAACAGTATATGTTTGAATGATCACTGCTGCAGTAACATTAGCTATACGACTTGTATCTTGCCAAGGATTTAACAGCCAGCCAGCTTCCAAATCTTCAGGGCACCTTCCTCGTGCCCAAACTTTCAGGTAGCTTGAGCCGAGCTGACTAAAACACAAAGCTGGGTACAAAGCCCTTCAGAGATTTCCTGCCAGCAGAGAGGAGGAGGCTGGGCCCTTAGAGAACAATGCTAGGAATAAACAAATAAATCTCCACACCACAGCATAAAAAGCACACCAAAACAAAGGTTGATAGAGGGGAGGGACTGGCTAATGTAGCAATGATCATTTGAACTTCTGCTATGTTACGTTTTACTTGCATAACTGTACTATATTCATCATATTGATCACTGCTGCAGTAGCCTTAGCTATATGGGTTGACTACCACAGCTAACTACATTTGGGAGGTGGAAGAAGAATCCAGAAGCCCCTGGAGAATAGTCCTAGCAAAGCATGATCTGGACCTATAGAAGGAATCAAACCTGTACTGCTTTTTAAAAATTTGTACAAACCTGCCTGGAATTGTTTTGTTATGGCAAGTACAACAAAAGGTAATAGCCATAGACAACCATTTGGAAATAGTCTGTTTTGACACAGGTTGTCCCATCTAACCTTCACAAGTAATGAACAACTGATCTGAAAGATTTAGTTCTGTCAAGAGAGTTGTCTGTGGACATCCAAGGGATGGAGTATCCTTTCTCCCTCATTCTCCTGGGGAGATGGATAGTTTAGCTTAAAGTAAACTTGGATACCACTTTAGACATAAAAGAAGGATTAGTTTTCTAAGAAAAACCTGTCCCTGTGGAAAATGAGATAGGGATGACTCAAAATAAGAGCTTGCAACTCAGATACTGATTGTTCTAACCTCTGGAAGAAGGGTAACATTATTTTCAGTGTTAAGAACCTCAAGCCAGACAGATTAGCCAATTCAGATGGAACAAGTGCTAGCTTCTCCAAAACAAAATTAAGATCCCAAGGAGGGACCATTAGTTTTCTTGGAGGCTTCTTACGCAGTCCCCTTCCAAGAACATTTTGACATCAGACTGCATTGAAAGAGGAGCGGCACAGTGGTGCAGCAAATAGTGGTGTTGCCTCACAGCATGATGGTCCCTGGCTCGTTTCTCGGCTGGGGTGCCTTCTGTGTTGAGTCTGCATGTCCTCCCTGTATTTACGTGGGTTTTCTCCGGGTGCTCTGGTTTCCTCCCACATTCCAAAGACATGCAGTAGGTGGACTGAACACTCTAAGTTGGCCATAGGTGTGGGTCTGCGGGCGAGTGTGGTGTGGATAAACTACTGCGGCAGAGCAAGCCACCCGGTGTAAACTTTGGCTCTAAAGGATTATCACTACTGAAGTGACACCCCAATCCCATGTGCAAAAATGGGAAAAAAGGGTTGTGGATGGATGGACAGATGGACTACACTGAAAGAGGAGAATCCATGGGGAGACATGCTGAAATGGACAATAAATTAATCTTGGCAGAGGAATAAGAAAGGCCATCCGATAGTAATTCACACAAATGTATAGCTGGAAAACAATTAGCGCTGAATGCCTGCAAACCTTTTCCATTTGCCACTATATGATTTTTTAGTAGCAGGTTTATTTGCCTGCAATAGTACCTGCTGTACATCCTCAGTAAACAGGTGCCTAAAAGGAGTTATGACCCTATATTCCAGGCAGTCAATTGATGTCAGGGTGTATAAAACACCACTTTTTATGTGCGAGTAGATCCAGTCTGTGAGGAAGCTTGTGGTAATTGCCCCTGGCCATTTCCAAAAGAAGGGGGAACCACTGTTTCCTGGGCCAGAAGGGAGTTATCATAATGGTCTCGGGGGAATTCCTTCTGAATCTTCAGAAGTACACTGGCTATTAGTATAAAAGGTGGAAAAGCATACAGGAACATTCCTGTCTAAGGAAAAGAAAAGACATCTGTCTTACAGGCCTTTTTGTATGGAGTCCTTTTTTGTATGGAGTCCTTGAAAAGAATATTGCAGTTATTGTTCAGAGAGGAGAAAAAGTGGTCTACTTGTGTCAGATCTTGAAGACCCCCTGATCTAGTTTCCCTTTGTGAGGGTTTGTCCTGGTCCTGCTCAGCTTGTCTGCAAGACAATTTTGCTCTGATGGAATGTAGGATGCCTGAAGAGTGAGACTGTGAAGTGAAGCTATATCTCAAGGTAATATGGCTAGTCTGCAAGCAGACACAACCTGCTTCCCCCTTGCTTGTTGATCTACCACAAGACTGTGGTATTGTCTATAACCACTTGAAGAGGTCCCGGGGACCAAAGATGCTTCAGATAGTCAAGTGCCTTGATCAGGGCAAGCATCTCCTTGATATTTGTGTGCCTGCATCTGTCCTTGGAGTTCCACAACTCCCCCCACCCTTTTATTCCTCCTGAACTTCTCCACAAGCAAAGTACAAAGCATCTGTGGTGATTGACGGCACTGGAACAGGGATGGCGAAGGGAAGACCTGGATTTAAGGATATCTGTTGTACACCAATAGTGTTCACTTCTGAAAACCCCAACACTGGGATTTGAAAAGATACATGGTGTTGACATGAGGACCAAAGAGATTTCAGTTACCACTGTATATTTCTTTTGTACAGTCTTGCCAGGGCTATCACGATAATCATAGATGCCATGTGACTCAAAATCCTGAGGTATTCCCACACTTGATGAAAGTCTGAATGGAAAACCTTAGAAACAGATCTAGAGATCTTTTTTTTTTCCAGTGGAAGAAAAGCTATTTGAACTGAGGTGTCTAGATGACATCCCAGGAACAAAATCCTGCGTGATGGAGTCAAGAAAGAATTTTGAATGTTGTCTTGGAATCCCAGATTGTTCAAGAGATCTCTCACCCTTGAGAGAGAGATTCCTGAAACTTTGAAAAAGATTCTGTAACAATATGCAAGTCATATAAATAGGTGAAAATATAGATACCCTATCCTCTGCAATGAGCTATAACTGGAGTTAGACACTTTGTGAACACACTTGGTGCAGTGGATAGTCCAAATGGTAAGACAAAGGACCAGTATCGTTTTTTGAGAGTTTGGATCACATTAAGAAACATCTGAAGCCTGGATGAACAGTGGTTTGATGATCAGCATATTTTAAGTATAGTGTTGCTAGGAAACTTGAAAGAGGAAGAAGAGGTATTAGGTTATGAAGTGACATTTTGAATTTGGACACCATCATAAACAGGTTTAGGAAAGAAAAATCCAGAAATGGTCTCCAAGAATTTTCTCTCTTTAGCACTAGGAACATACATGAATAAATACCTTTCCCGAGCTGGAAAGGAGGAACTGGTTCTATCACTCCTTGGGACATCATGTGATGAAGAACCAGTGGAAACAAGAGAGTCTGATCTGGAGGATGAGGAATGAACACCTGGAAAGGAGGAATTTCCATCAATTGCCATCTGTAACCATGATAAATATTTTCAGAACCCATTTACCTGAAACTGTTTCAAAAGAGAAAAATGGATATTCAGGCTGTTAGAAAAAAATATGGGCCAGAGTGGAAGAGGTTCACGAAGTCTCTTGAACAGTCATTGGTATTGGGAGGTTTGAAACTTCTTTTAGGAACCCCCTTGCCATTTCTTATTAAAATTCTGTTTACCTACAATTTGTGAGACTGTTCATTTTCTGTTTTGCTAAACTTGGATGAGGAGATGCAAATTCCCTTGAAAATTAGGAAAAGGAGGGTTGAAAAATCTTAGATATTCCATAGATCAGCTCATCCTTTTCATCATACTTATAGATCACCTCTGCAGCAGAAGGGCCAAACACAATTCATATCCAACAGAGAATTTAAAATCTCAATTTATCATCTGGGATGTTCTGAGAATGCAGCCATGCAAACCTCCTCAGAACAGTACCAGTTGAAATAGGCCTGGAAGGAGAAAGAACAGAGTCATAAACACACTGTTAACGAGTTGTGATCAGTGCAATAGAAGAGAAGTTATTTAAGGCATAATTTTTCCTCACAAGAAGAAAACTGCAGATAAAATATTCCTCATACTTTCACAATTTGTCAGAACAAACTAAAATATGAGCCTGACAATTCAAAATTCTGAAAATCAAAGTTGCAGAAGTATACACTTTTTTTCCCATACCTATCAATTATTTCCCACCCTAATCAGAAAGGGTAGTATTGGAATTAACTAAGTGTTTAGCAACAGTGGGATAACTAAAACTTTAGCTGCTGGGTCAGGTTCAGGAATAATGCATAAAAAATGTAAAAGACTGAGGAACATAACATCTCCTATCTGCCTTTTTAGGGGCAGCTTGCTGACTATCTGGAAAATTCCAGGCAGTAACACATCCTCTAAAGCAGACAGAACAGGAGAATTGGGTATAGATTCTGGTACATGCTTCTGTAACAAGTCATAGTATTTTCTGAGGAGCTGAGAACTTCAGTGTTCTCCCACTGGCACATTTCTAGCAATAGTCGCACAGAAACAGAAACCCCAAAAAGGAATCGGAAACTGTCTGAACAAGAAATCTGAGGTGAAAAAAAAACTGAAACCATCCTTGCATCTTCCTGTTCAGATTCTGAATCCTGAATCTCTTCAGGAAAAAAGGAATCCCTTTTTCTTTAACCAGAAACTACTTCACAGGAAGGATCAACTACCTGAATTAAACCCTGATTCAGATCCAGTAAACTACTCCTATCCAAAAAAAATTGTGGAGGAGTAGATACATGCTTGTTTTTCTGTTTCTTTTTGCCAGGAAAAATGTGGCAAACCATGTTACTAATGGCAGCAGCTTCCTCAGGGATGGGGACAGCATTCAGACACACCAGGGAAACATTCCCTGTTTCCTCTCTTGGGACTGGCAAAATTGTCTCTCCCTTGCCCACTAAGGGGTCCCCAAAAGCCGTAGAGGATGTGGCTAACCCTTGGTCCATGGTGGCTGTAGGTGCTACACAAGAAGGATTCAGGGTAAAATAGGATGTAACAAGTACAACAAGTGTGCAGGTATGAGCCAAAAATATTTTAATAAAACAAATCTCTGTCATTAACACTAAAAACAGCACTCTAGCATCTCGGCTTCACATAAGCCTTCAAGGAGTAAAATAGGATGTAGCTAACCCTTGGTCCATGGGGCAGTGGGTGCTACACAATAAGGATTCGGGGTAAAACAGGAGTGGTCTGAGGTACAACAAATGGGTACAGCAGAGTCACCCACGTGACTTGGAGACAAATTTCAAGCCTGCTGTGGTGACAAAGGCAATTTGCTTATTTTTTTTTTTCTCTTTGTGGCTGGAAGAGAGACAGACCATGGGACCTATAGTCTGTTCCATCGTCAAGCTGAAAATGGTAGAGCTTTCCCAGGGAATATAAGCAGCAATTGCTGGTAAATAATACCAGACCACAAAAGTTAATTTTTTGGGGAGCAAAATGCAGTAAAAATCACTTTAAAACATTATTATACCCCCACAAAAGTAAAATAAACCCAATTTGTACACAGAAAAAAATGTTTTCAGTTACATTATATCACTTAACTGACAGAAAAAAAATAATGTTCTGTTTAAAAGTATATTACAATCGTGAAACAGTCTTTTAAAGCACAACACTTGTAGCTTTAAAATAATTTTTTGAAGAGAAATTTTAAAGACAACAAAATTAAAGAAAATGGGAGGTTCCATCCCCCACAAAGGAAAACACACGCCAACAGTCTATTCTCAAAGCCTCACAGGAGTGTACTCTTCTGTGGAAGGAAAGCTCTGAAGGGCTTTGCACCCAAACTTTTCTTTTAGTCAGCAGTTTGAGCTGCCGGACAGTTTGGGCGCATCGAAGGTGTCCTGAAACATTGGAACCTGGCCAGCTGTAATATTCTTAGCAGAATATAGCACATATAGCTAAGACTACTGCAGCAGTGATCAATATGATGATCATCACAGTAACCTTATTTGACACACAACAACCAGCTTTCAACATCAGCATTAACAGCTTATTGCAATGATCTTCAAAAATTACAGCAGGGAATCATTGAGATGTTCTTCATGTTTCACTGTTGCAGTCATTACATTTGGGTTATCTGCCTGCAGGTAGCCCTCAGCCGGCCTGAATATCAAAGTCTTGGATTCCTGTGTCGGATGCTGTCTCTTCTTCCATGACATCAGGTTGTCAGGGGTATAAAACATGCAGCCGACGCCATTACATCAGTCTTTCTTGCCGCATGGTGCCCAAAGCAGAAGCAGTTCGCAAGTGCTGGTCAGCGGACTCCTGAAATTTTCGTTTGAGTTTCAGAACCGAAGTCTTCAAAAAAAAGCTAAGTACCCCGTTGGGGATCCTTTTTCTTGCTCTTAACCGATGTCAGTAAAAGTTAACAATTGTCTTTTCTGTGGAAAGCAAATATGTCAAAGAGTTTCATTCGTGCTACATTCCTTGCTTAGGCCCAGACCACGACGTCCCTCGCTGTTGGTTTTGTGCCTTATTCAACCCCCGAACTATTTGGTCTATTTTCGCAGCAAATTATTTTGGTACTCAGTTTAACTATCCAGAAATGGCTTCTGTAAGCCACCCAACTACTGATATTCTGAAAAAACATAAGGATAAAGACAGAGACAGACTGCATAAGTCCAAAACTGCCGACATTGCTTCCGTTAAGCTAGTCGCCAGTTTGCCGGTACTCAGTGAGGTGCTTTTGCAGCCCCTGATACCCACTACTTCAGATTTGCAGGCCTCTACTGAGACCTATTTGGAGTCCGGAATGCCGCGAGATGCTTCAACTATGGAACCTGCAGATGTCTCTACCTTGGATGGGTCCGGAGCCGCTGTGCAGGCACCAGCTTCTGAGGGTGTATTCAGGCCTACAGATTTGCATTTTAAATCGATGCCATCTTCTTCATCAAGGCCTAAAACTCAACCCACGCCTAGAAAACCGACGTCCAAACCGCATGGTCAGGCCCATATGCCTAAAAAACAAATGCTTAGAATGGCTGAAGACCTTATTACTCCGATTAGGGGAAGCCAGCCTTCCCCCTCTAAGAGACCTAGAACTGATTTTCCTTCAGATTCTTCTGATCAGGATTCTGAAATTTCTGTTTCTTCTGATTACCAGGATGTGCCCTTATCTACCTAAGAGGAGTCTGATGCAGAGGATTCCATTCCCTATGCTCCCCCTCTAGAAGATTTTTCTTTTGGTGAAACCTTGCACACTCTTAGGGAGCATTTCTGCTGGGAAAGCCAGGATTACTCCAACTCCAAAAAGAGGCTTAGGGAATTCATACTCCTCCCTCAACACAGGCCTTTAGCTATCCCTCCTGTTCTGGACATTGTAGATGATGCCTTCTTGGAATCTAGCCTGGCCTCAGACACTACCTCCAGCTCCCAGAAAACCTGACCGGTATTACAGTGTACCTGACTCTCAAGTTACTCTTCAAGAATCCTACTGCGGATCCAGAGACCATTTCCCCAGGGACCAAAGGGCATTAAGGCTACTGCTGCCAAAAACCCTACCCCCTCCCACAGAGATTCCAGGGCCTTGGACAGATGGGGTAAGAAGGTATACACTTCTGCTGCTTTGGCCATTAGGGCCTTAAATTGCCAGTTTCATATGTTAAAGTATCCAGCATATTCTGGGACTACTTAAACAGAAAATTATGTTGATTCCTGACTGTGCTGAACATAAAGAATTACAGGATTTAACGCAGTCTGCTGAACAAGTTAGTAAACATACTTTGCAATGTGGTTTTTACTCTTTAGAAGCATCTTGCAGGGCTGCTGTCACTGGGTCTGTACTTAGAAGGCATGCTTGGCTTAAGGAGCAAAACTTGCCAGATCAGGTTAAAGCTAAATTACTGGATGCTCCCTTAAACCAAGACTGCCTGTTTGTTAACAAAGCAGAAGTCGTCCTTAAAAAATGGAGGAAAAAGCTAAATATATGCAAACTGTTAAAGATTTCCTGCAAGTACAGCCTCCCAGATTTAGTAGGCATTGACCTTCTAAGAATTGGTCCTTTCCAGTCTCTTCCAGGCCTTCTCAGTCCAAACCCAGGAACAGCAGACCACCTAGGTTACAGTCTCAGGCTACACACAGGCCTAAGCAGTTGGGGGCTCCCACTTCCAAAGCTGGTAGTAGTAAGACACCCCCCTATGGAAAAATGTCACAATGACAACCTTAACCCTTCTAAGCCCTGCTCCCTTAGGGGGAAAGCTCTCCCTGCACGCAAAAAACTGGGAACCCATTACCCAGGACAAATGGGTTTTAAATATAGTTTTCCAAGGATACAGATTCTACTTCCACACCTTACCAACCCCAAACGGTTGGCCAGACCTACCCCCAAATCAGTGGGCAGAGGCTCAACAGCAGGTTCTCTCTCTTCTAAGTATCAGGGCTATTCAACCTGTCCCAGCAGAAGAAAGGGGACAAGGTTTTTACTCGAGACTTTTCCTGGTACCCAGAAAAGACAGCTCCTGGCATCCTATCCTGGACCTATCTATTCTAAACACCTTTTTGGTAATCCCAAAATTCAAAATGCTAATGCTTCAACAGCTGCTCCCTATGCTGGGCAAAGATGCCTGGTTGGCAACCTTAGACTCACAGGAAGCTTACCTAAACATTCCAGTAAAGGAATCTTGCAGGAAATACCTACGCTTCAGAGGAGGCTCCATGCACCATCAGTTCTCTGCACTTCACTTTGGCTTATCTACTATGCCCAGGGTATTCACAAAGTGTCTAGCTCCAGCCATGGCATTTTACAGGCAGAGAAATATTCAAATGTACCCATACCTGGACGATTGTCTGATTCAGGCAGAAAGCCAGGACTTGCTATTAAAACATCTGGCATTTATAAAGAAACTTCTAACCTCGCTGGGGTACACCATAAACTAAAAGAAATTTTACCTAGTACCCTGCCAACAGATTGTATTCCTGGGAGCAAGTTTGAACACAACTTCCCAGATGGCTTTCCTCATGCCAGAGAAACAAGTTTATTTGACAGCCTAGTTCAAACTACTGGCCATAAAGACCCTGCTATCTGCAAGGGAAATTCTGCAAGCCCTGGGGTTCATGGCCCCTTGCATTCTACTAATTCCATATGCAAGACTGCATATGAAGAAACTACAATGGTATCTAAAAAGCCGATGGTGACAACATTCTCAGGACCTGGAAACACTGATTCCTATCATTCCTTGTATAAAGACAAGAGTTCCTTTGGTGGGCAGAGGCCTGCCGCCTCAACAAGGGGCTCCCTTTCAATCTACCCCCTGCCGCCCAAACCCTAACAGCAGACACATCAGACTATGCATTGGGGGGCTCACTTGGCAGGGCTGCATTCAGGGCAAATGGAACCCGAGTCAGATGCACCTGCATATCAGCCAAAAAGAAATGTTAGCTGTACAGAATTCTCTGACAGCCTTCAAGGACCACATCCTTCCAGGACAATTATTGGTAAAGAAAGACACCACAGTTATGTGGTACATAAACAAGCAAGGGGGAACCCACTCATACTCGTTCCTGCAAGTAAAATTAATCTGGCCCAAACGATTTGTGATTTAAAACTATTGGTGAGGAAATTGAATTTAAAACAACTTTTGGGAGAACAATTGTTGATTAATCACCAATTTAGGGTTCCCAGTTGCTTCAATCCACCATTGCACAACACATTACACACATTTGAAAAAATCTGTGAACTAGACCTTAGGAAATTAAGTGAAACAAAATTTTAATACAAGTATAATTTGAGTAAGGATGAGAAAGATAATCTTGAAGTGTTGTTGGCAGCCAATGTGAGGGAGATGAACCCAGATAAAGGAGGGGGGCTTGTAGTTATGGATACACCACACTATGTTAGGAAAATTTGACCACTGATATACAATCTATCATCGATCAATGAATACAAGTCGAACCAATTCATTAAAAGTTTTTTAAATGAATTGTTCATTGAAGCAAGAAAAGACTTGCATACGTTTATTTAGTGGTGGATGTATGTTCGTTGTGCCGAAAATTCATAAAAACATCAATGACCCCCCCCCCCCCCTTCAGACCAATAGTGGATGGAAGGAGATCATCCACTTATGCTTGTGCCAAACTGGTAGATGCAATTATGAAAAAAATATGTGGTAATGGAACAATGGATTGTTAAAGATTCTTGGGTATTTTTAGAGAAAATTAATAGCTTTATATACCAACAAGAAAATCATTTTTTAACAGTAGATGTAAAGGAGTTATATACCAGTATACCGCATCAGCAAGGAATTGAATGAGCAACAGCAAGAATGAGACAAAAAGGTGCACCAGAAGATGAAGTCTCTTTGGTACAAGAGCTATTGGATGTCATTCTGTCATATAACTTCATTTTATTTGATAATCAGTTTTACATCCAAAAGAAAGGAGTAAGCAATGGGCTCCCCATGTGGATCCAGCTATGCCAATTTGGTTATGCCATTTTGGGAAAACACATATGTGTTTGGGAATGATTCCCTTAAAAATATAATCAAATTTTATGTAAGATTTATTGACGACATCTTTATGATCATTGAAGGTGATGAGCATATTGTGGATAACTTAATTAGTATATTAAATGATTCTACAGAATTTTTGCAATTAACACATACATTTAATACAACATCGATTTCATTTTTGGATGCGACACTGATTAAAAATGAACAACAGAAAGAATATGAAGCGAAAATCTATAGGAAACCTACATACTCAAATAAATTTCTACATTATTCAAGTGCACATCCAATACATCAAAAAAAGTCAGTAGTCAAGGGCCAGTTGGTACGAGCTACACAAATGATTACCTCAGAGAAAAATTTTATGGAGGAATGTTTGAATTTAAAACAAATGTTCTTGAATAGAGCATACCCTACCCCTTTAGTAGAAAATCTAATAGAAGAGGTTACACTTAAAAGGATTAATGGGCTATACAACCCTATATTGAAGTAGCAAATCACTTGTTTTAATAACCAATCTGATATGCGACACAACAATCAAATAAATTAGAGTTTAATTTAGCTTGTATTTTGAGATTTTCCCTTGATTATCACAGTATAAGAGAAATTATAATGAAAAATTGGGCCATATTGAATGATGACAACACGTTAATTTCCAAATTAGGAACATTACCCACGGTAGTGGTGCTGCGGAGCACTGGCGCCTCACAGCAAGACGTTGTTGCATTCGATTCTCAGCTACAGCGTCTTCTGTGTGGAGGCATGTGTGAATGGGCGTGCCTTCGTTGAAGGTTGTGCATCAGGGCTGGTAACTCGGCACATAAAAATCCATTACCAAACATTAGCGGACCAGAGTTCCGCTGTGGCGACCCCTAACCGGGATAAGCCGAAAGACACAACAACCAAAGATAGTTTGGAGAAGGGGATTGAGTTTCAAAAAATTTTTGCAGAAAAAACAAGATCATTTTTTAGTATTTAACAAAGGTATGATGCAATGTGGCAATTGTTCTTATTGCAACTTTATGGCATTAGGAGCCAATATTGAGATTAATGGGTATATACCAAAGGCAAATTTAATTGCAACTCGAAAGGAGTTGTATATGTAGCAGTTTGCCAAGGGTGCCCATCCTTTTATATAGGGAAGATGGAGCGCAGATTAAGAGACAGGGTTTATGAGCACCTTAGAAGTATCAACTTGCAGAAAGAAGAAAATGCCCTTGCAAGGCATATACTTTTGATTCAAAGTGATTGACCAAATTAGGCAGGATGTGTGAGGGGGTCCTTTTGGTCTGTTATTAGAAAAAAACTGAGCTATTGTGGCAAATCAAGCTCAATGCATATTCAAACCCAGGTTTAAATGAGAAGTGTTCTTTAATGTGTCTATTAAAGCTTAAAAGTTTGGACAGATTATTCACTACTAGGGCTTTTTTGCATTACATGTCAGAAAATCATGGATAGATGTGATAATATGTATCAGAGGGCATATGTGCTACTGTTCTGGTGGCCTGTGTATTTATATTTATTTGAGATTATCAAAAATCTAAAAAAATAGATCTAATGCACCCAAGCAGCATTTATAGATTTAGTGAGTGCACATATTTAGGTATTTATGTAAGCTAGATGTTTTTCATGGTTAGGCTTTATGCACATATCATTAATAATTTCGTAATATGTTAAGTAACAGATGTTCGAACAACATGGTAGTACAATTTTAATAGGTTATATATATTTTGTATCCCAGTTTGTTCGGTTTTTATTGCAGCTTTGATTTATTGAAGCATCGTTGTTGTTTAAAGCAAGATTAATGCCATTCATTTGAATACAAGAATGGTTTAAAGCCTTTTTAAGAGATTATAGCTTTAAGAACGATCAGCGTCCTTAGAGCATTTGGCGGGGAATTTATATATTGGGGTTTTGAATTTTAACTGATTGTTTTGTTTGCTTTACTTCTGATGAAGTCTTGTTTGCTTTACTTCTGATGAAGTCTAACCATTTGTGCTAGATGAAAAAAGTGTTTGAGCGTTTTAATAAATACAGCGTTCTCCAAGAGTTGCGGCTTTTTGAAGAAGTTAATCTCCTTTCCTGCTACTGTTAACACCAAAGAAGTGACTACTAGTCATAATTAATACATTTATGAATAGGTGCATTGAATATTAAAAGTAGAATGACTATCTCATTTCAAAAATAGTACCTGATGGAAGGAATAAAATGCTAAGAATAGATGTTTTGAATAATAATAAAAACATAGAATAACTTTCTCATTTTACAAAATAATATCGGTTAGAGGCAATAAAAATCTAAACTATTCTCAGTTAGCCAACATAAACCTATTGCACACATTTCTTGCCATCTTTCATAGCTTCATACCACGTTGCCTTGCCAACATTTTCCATGCTATATTATGGTCACACTATGACACACCATGCTACTATGGTATCCTATGTTGCACAGCATTTGTTAAAAATGACAAGGAGCATGCATATAAGGGGCCTGCCATAGTTCTCTGCAATGAGACACTGTGGATGTCATGGCTTCCAAGGACATGGAATGCATCAGGGTACCATAATGGTGCAACAAGGAATCCATCTCCTTTTATCTACTGCATAAAGACTACCATAACTGATTGGAGACTCAGATTCCTCAGCTCAGTGTGGATTCCTGGCACAGTCTTACCACAGCAGTGCCCAATGCCTCTTGTATACCACTGTCTGGTGAACAGTGCAGGCACTACTATAGTGACCTGTGGAGATGCTATCCTAACCTTCCTAGCCAGTAGGAAGTAGTAGTAGTTACAGTATGGGCACCAAAATGTATTGTAAATACATTTTGTCTCAACAAACACTGGTTCCATGCTTAATAAAAGCATGTGTTGCATGTAACAATGATATTTTTATCTTAGGAGGCTATATAGGAGAAGTTTTCTGTATCAGAGGAGCATTTGAGAGACATTCTAGGTGTAGGGGTGCGTATTATTTACAAGAGTATATGGCTGTATGTATCTGCCAGCAGCATGTTTGTGTGTGACATTGTACAAATAAGACTACCCAAGTTAAAGTGTACAAGGGATATGTGTTGCACATTTGGTGGTATTCTATATACAAGCATGAAGTTATGCATGTTTTTCCCAAGTTTGATCTTGGCAGTTTGTTTGCTGTATATCTGATAGATGTATACAACATCAAAGGTACAGTATTGTAAAGGTGTACAGGTTCACCATGTTATAATTGCTGTCTATAGTGTAAAGGGAAGGGAAAAGTATAGCAGAAATAGAAATGTCTTAGTGAATATTTCATTTTGAAGCTCGCTTCATTTCAAGATAGATTCCTGTTGGTTTCAGTTTGCTTTTGTTGACTTTTTCTGCCAATATGAAAAGTGGCAACATGGCTAAGTATAGAAAGTTCTACTGTGGAATTCGGAACTTCTGCTTACTATAGAAAAGGTACAATGAGAGTCGGGAGATCCTTAGCTACCAAAATATTGCGAGGATGTTCATTCTTAATTGGTCAGTGGCTGTAAAATAATAGTAACAATATAACCGACTTGAGTAATAAAATATAAAAGAATGAATCATTTTGTACTTGGGGAGACAGGACCTTAATCGTTTTGTCTCACACATACGCGTGTTCTCTGCAATAAACAAGATTATTCATCTCTGTTGAACGGTGTTGTCTGAAGTTATTTTGGAATCTTAACAAAAAGCTCTCAAAATACAAACTCCATGCAAGTACAGCAGGTGCAAGGTCAAACATGCGAAAATAACCACAAAAAAGGCCAGCACTCAAATCTGCAAAAATAACTCATTTCTTCTATGTCAGAAAACAGACCAGTTTCAGCAAACAAATGCCTTCTTCAGTGTAATGACAAATGTTACACCTGAGAGAATTAAATAACCCCACCAATAATTGATCTCCATCCCTTCAGTAAATTAAACAATTCATGTAATCCAGGTGAAAACAATGTCCTAAGCCTCACTATCCAAGATTGCTCTTTACTGTTTATATGCTATGCCATACTAACGTATTACATTTGGTATGACCGATTCTATCAATGATAGTAAAACTGAATGCAGATGAAGGGTGCTTCTATGTAGGTTTGTACAGTGCATTAAAAGGGTGACAATTTCTAATGTCAATCATATGTTCATAAACACAAGTTTTCAATGGTCTGGATGTTTGTCCAATACAAAATACTGAACACGTACATAAGGCAAGATAAATTAGCCAATCACAACTACAGGTGATATTATGACTACAAATCTGCATAAATGGGGGGCAAAAGAGCAGTACCCTTCAGCTGTAGAAGCCACTCTCCATCAAAATAAAATCAGTGAGACATAACTTCCAGTGGCGCAGGGGTTAACATTGTCACCTCACAGCAAGAGGTTCTCCAGTTAGATTCTTGGCTGGGGTGCCTTCCGTGTGGAGTCTGCATGCCCTCCCTGTGTTCGCATGGGTTTCCTCCGGGTACCCTGGTTTCTTTCCACATTCCAAAGACATGCATCTTGAGTTTTTCTCCCCAGGCCTCTGCTGAAAATAGGCTCTGTCCTAGTTGGGCTTTCCCAGTCAACAAATGTTAAATAAATAAATAAATAACTGTTAAACAACAAGAATGTATTAAACCCAGGACTATATAAAGCTATATGATTTAACCAATAGCCCAGTGGTGCCATTAGTCCTGCCCAGTGGGGAATGTCTGTATACAAACCTACCACATCCAATGTACACATATACCATCCCATATCTAGTTGTGTGTCCTGAACAAGGTTTAAGAATTGTGTGGTATCTTGGCAAAGCCAAGGTTGTAAATATTGAGCAAGAAAAGTAGACAGGGGTTCACTTAAAGAACCACAGCCAGAAACTAATGACCTACCAGGGGGATGTGTAAAGTCTTTATGTATTTTTGGAAGCATGTAAAAATATTGTTTGGTAGGGTCCTGAACTGTAAGTTGGAAACTACATCTTTGGAAATAATCCCTTCTGTCAAGGCCAACTTAAGAGAACTATGTCATATTTAAATTTTAAGGTGGGGTCCAAAACCATTTTCTGGTAAAACCAGTTGTCTAAGAGTTGTTTATGGGTCTTAGTCAAATATATAGCCCAATCCCAGACAACCACAGCCCCACCTTTGTCTGCAGTATTAACGACCACTTGTTTATTAAA
>NC_056750.1:200548899-200643899 GCF_019279795.1 Protopterus annectens
TACGGGGCATACAAGCCATGACACCATGGCTTGTATAGGAAAGGAAAGGGTATGGTAACAAGGCAGTACAGCTATCAAGATTCTTTGATATATAATTCTGTAAATTCATTGATGATTCTTTTGCTAGCAACTGTATCATCTAGGGGAATATCTGACAAAAATTCTCAGAACAAACCAACAGTGTATGAAGGATGTATGCCTGACTATTGTTACAGCTGTGTCAAGTACACTGCAACTGTTCCAATTTATGGAAATTTTTACAGTAGCTCTTCTGATGTTTGCACATGGCAGCTATATAAAGATCAGTGTGAACATCTGACCTTTAGGTATGGAGGAAGTGATAAAATATCCTTGAAGGAAACCATATGGGCAGTGGCGGCTGGTGACTTCAAATCAAAGGGGGGCTGCAGGAGACAGATGAATGGGTGTGGCCAATAAGAAGGGGTGTGGCCAATAAGATTGGGGGTGTGGCCAGCAAGGGTGTGGCCAACTAAAAGGGGTGGAGCTATGATGCAATGGGATCAATGCTTGACATACTTATTTACATGAAATAAATGCTCAATCAGCATGGCACATGCTGAATACTCTACACAGCACACATTGTTACATGCACACATTGGTTTGAACACTTACCTCTGCAGTATACTGCAAACAGTACTTCATACTCCGTTTCTGCACCTGAGGAGAAGCTGTGGTCTGGAACACATCAGGTCATACTGGATGTCTCCCACCCCCTTTTTCATGGAGACTCAAAAGGGACAGTTTTAAGTTTCCCCAAGCAAATTTTATTCACGTGACCCCCAGCTGGTTCCATATAAGTGCTTGTAGTCTTTCAGTAGTTCCTGTTAGGGGTTTGCCACATCAGATCTGTTTCCATTGGTTCCTGTCCTCTGCATCTTGCTCTGTCACCACATCACTTCCGGTACATCCATAAATCTAACCTTACGAGTCCTTCCTCTTTTCTTCCCTGGCAGCTCCATCCTTAGCATCCTTCTCCCAATATACCCAGCATCCCTCCTCAGCACATGTCCAAATCAACACAATCTCACCTTTGGTCATGCCTTTCCCCTCTTCTAGAGCCAACAGTAGCCTCCCCCCAATTTCTGCCAGCACCCTTTTGGCTAACAGTACTGGTGGTTGTCATTGTTAACCCGGGCCTCGACCAATCCTGTATCAAAATCTGTATTGTTGTCCCACAAAATTTTGTCAGGAGGTTATATGTGATGCCCTTCCTGACATAACCCTCCCCATTTATCCGGGCTTGGGACCGGCACGAAGAAATGCACTGGCTTGCGCATCCCCAGTGGCTGGGTTACATAAGTGCTTGTAGTACTAGTAGTACCAAATAAGTGCCTCTTGTGTTCTTCTGTGTATTGTGTTCCGTTACTTATAGATAAAGTCCATTCGTCTCTCTTTATTTTGTGCAAACAAATCGATAACTCTGTGGTTGAAGTTAGTTATACTCCGCGTTAACTCCCTTCCTATGGAAAGCATAGCCAAAGCATTTAATCTGTCTTGCCCCATTGTAGAATGAAGAAAAGTTTTAATCCTTTTCAGTGTTGAGAAACACCTTTCTGCCTCAGCAGTTGACATTGGTGTTGTGGCTATAGTTAACAACACTTTGTAAGTCTGTGAAAACACACTGGTTAAGGAGTTGTCCAACAAGAATGTTAACATCTTGACTGCACTGCCAGCTGCTTTAAAGTCTTCACATTGATACACCACTCCAAGTTCTGTTCTAAGTTGTCCCCTCAACAGGAATGGATAGTTGTCCATTGTTCCTGTGAACAGATTTTCTGGAAACTCTCTAATGTATGTTGAAAACTTTCCAGGCAGAAGTAACTGAGAAGATTGAAGATGGCCAGTTTGTTGAAATCGTGATGTTGCCTGGAACTTTACGACATCACACACTTCCTTTGCAGCAATTGGCAAGATCTCATGCAGTGGTCGGGAAGCTGATGGCCGTCGTCTACGTTTTGACCGGATGTTCTCCGTCTGTAGATACTGCTCTGCAATACCATCGATACCCGATCTGACACTGTCAATTGCATCCAAAAATGTATGAACATCCTTTTCAACAGCAGTTGCATCTGTGGTACGACACTGAAGTTGCCTGTACAGAATGTCAACATGGGGCATTATACGATGGAAAACAGTAAGCCAAAATTTAAATTCGTCATCTTCAACTGATCGCAGTAGCCCATTTGCTTCCAGTACATGTAGGACTCTTGTACAAATAATTAAAGCACTCTGCCAGCGACACCAAGTTCTCGTACACTGCATTTACAGTACGGATGTTAATATTCCACCATGTTCCTGACACTCTTGGCATGCGTAGTGATACTATACTATCCAGAGCAGCTTGTCTTTAAACTGAACGACTAAAAAAGGCTGAAATTCCACCAAGTGTTAAAAAAAATGTCCTTGCTTCAGTATTCTGTTGTGTGGCTTTTTGCATTACCAGATTAAGTTGGTGGGCATAGCAGTGTACATAGTAGGCATATTTAAACTCTTGTCTTATGATGGCCTGGACCCCATGCTGAACACCACTCATAACAGATGCACCATCATAACTCTGAGTAATCACTTTTTCATGCTGGTCTCCCACTACTTCCTTCAACTGTTGTTTTATCACACCAGCAATATGTTCTACTGTCTGTCCAAGTGATGTAAAGTATCCCCAAAAACGTTCCACCACCTGTCCATTGATAACGTAACGGAACACAACAGCCATTTGCCATATCCCAGCAAAGTCAGTGGTTTCATCTGCAATTACTGCTAGAAATTTTGCAGTACAAATCTCCTTTTTTATTTCTTCTCTGCATACTGTTAGCATGCAGTCCAGGAGTTCATTTTGAATAGTTTTTGATGTTCCTTTGAAAACAGTTGAAGCTGTCACATGGTCAGTCAACTTCTTATCAAACTGGCAGCCGAATTCTACGAGTGCCCGGAACATTCCTGGATTCCATGACTCATCATGGCCTCTTAAAGCTATTTCTTGTGCACCACACACCTTGATGCAGTCTATTAAAATAGACAGAACATAATGGTTGTCATCCACTTTCTTGTTGTGTCTTTCTACTGATAACTGGTATCCACTACTTAACTGACACCTGATATCCACAGTTCCCAACACTGCTAGACTCATTTGGTTAGGTCAAAATGTTTAGCAGACTGTTTATGCCTTCTGGACTTTTCTTCCAGTCTCTTCAGGTCATCCATACCCTTTGATGTCCAGGCAGTGGCGGCTGGTGACTTCAAATCAAAGGGGGGGCTGCAGGAGACAGCTGAATGGGTGGGGTCAATGGGAATGGGTGTGGCCAACTAGAAAGGGGAGGAGCTATGATCAAAACCACAACAACTGTTACTTTAATTAAATACGCTGCCCTGGGTGCCAAACCATCATTATGAGAGTCCAATCAAGAAAAAAGGAAAGTGTAGAAGAAAAAAAATATTTCAGTCCATTGGCTGCATGGCAGCTTACTTAATATCTAGCTGGAAACAAAAAGGTTGTGAGGCATGAAAAAATAAATTACTTTTTAAATACATTACTGAGATGCCAGTTAAAATCAAGTATAAAAAAACAAGCAGCACTCAACTCAAACCACTTCTCCTTGCACTTTGGTTCTAATTATAATTTATATTCAGCTTTATTAAAGTACCAAGTAACATGCTGAAAGTAGCAATCTCTGTGATACCCCCACTTATAAAAATGTTTCCTATCCAAAAAAGACCTGCTGCCTGACAACAACTATCTACTTGTTTCATGGGGAAAACATGATCAAAGTAAAAAATGAAAAGCAAACAAGAAATAAGCTCAACATACATTGCTTAAAGGATTATTGTACAGGTAATGGACCACAGGTAATGGACCACACATGATAGATTGGCATTCTGTTTAGTTTGCAGGTAAAGCCTGTAATGAGCTCTTAAAATAATGTAATCCTGTCCTTTATTACAAATACTGTCATATGCATTTCAATACCCAAGGCTTATATGTTATCTAGTTATGTAAGTATTCTCTGCATGACAACAACAGAAAGGCTTTCGATGCTGGCAATTCATTAACAGAATGCTTATTAAAACTTACTTGCATCTTACAATTTCAGACAAGCTTACCAGATGGTCATTAAAGCATTGCTACTTAAACACAGAGCAACAGGCACTTTCTAAATAATAAACATAAATCAACAGTATAAAAATATGACAGAAACCAGAACATTCTGCAAAATCAAGGACAGATGAAAAGCCATTGCAGTACTTGTGTCTACCTTGGATGGGGGATAGTCTGCACATTTACACTGCATAACTGTTCCTTGCCTTGTCTGGACACATCCAGAGTCACTACATAGGGTGGGTGCAACAAGTATGTCACAATTTGAAATGTCTCTGGCTGACTGTGATGGCCCTGACACATTTGTCATACCTCTCAACCTCAGAGCAAGAAATCTGGGCAAAGCCATACACAGAAGTGGGACAAAGGACCAAAAATAAAGACAATTTTTAAATATTGCTCTTATAAACTTAGAAAGATAATAGAATAGTAGGTCTTGCATTAGTATGAATTTTCTGAAGGGTATGAAATCTGAAACTGAAATGTCTGTCATTATTTTCTAACTTCAGTCTTTAATGACTTGCCACTAATTTGCCAAAACAACACAATTTTATGAAAAATGGACCAAAAATGTGATGCAAAAATATAAAATAGCCACACAATACAGCTGGGAACCTGCAAAGAAGGGACACTCTTTAATATTAGTACTGCTAACTCGAGCAGCTGACAAAATAAAAGAATCTACATGCATTTCTGAAATAAAAGCAATCTATAACTGATTATTACAGTTATTTATTAATTGTAAACCCTCCATGTTTTCTTCCAAAATTGCCATTTTGCGGAGAGATTATTAGGGGAAGAGCAACATTTTGAGCCAAAATTGGGTACAGTTGAGAGGTTTGGATATGCCTAATTCTATAAAGCAATTTATTTGCACGTACCTCTCAACCTGTTAATGCAGGAAATCAGGACAAGACCAAATATATTGGGGGAACATATAAACAGTACTAAAAATTGCTCTTGTATAAACTGAGACAGTTGATAGAATAACAGGTCTTGCTTTAGCATGCATTTTTCTGAAGGTTATGAAGTCTGAAACTCAGTGTGTCATTATTTAGTGACTTCATTTCTAAATGATTTGACAGAAAACCACAAATTGTATGAGGAACAAACAAAAAATAAGAAGCAAAAATCTCTTCATTCTGCAAAAATCTGGACAGTTGAGAGGTATACTTCAGCCGGGGCTGTCTGAGTTTGCTGCCCTTCCCCCCCTCACAAAATCATGGTCAAATGGAGCTTCCCCCCCTACAGCCATTCCAGTGAACCATTACTTGGCTATTTCACCTCATTTACCATAAACACTAACTGGGAAAAGCCAAAAAACAAAAACCATAAACACTAATGTGCATACTGCTTTACTTCTGCGATGATTTGAACTTCATTTGAAAGTTTTATTTTGCATTTTACAGCGCAAACACTAATAGAGATCATATCTGCTAAACAAAGCAATGCAGTCTCACAATGAAAACAGACTTAGCATTAAAACTTCTCTGCCCTTGAAAACTCACATTCACTGAAACAGCATTGAAACCCACATTCAAAGAAAATACATTTTGCCAGTGGCAGATTAACTTTGGGTTTGGACTGTTTTCAAATCACAGGCCCCTTGCACACGAAACATACACATGCTCTTTCATGCACCTTCCTGATTGAATTATATTCCTTGTACAATACAGTACAGTTTTAGAGGGTGTTTTAAATTTGTTTTGAAAATTTTCCAGTAAACAATGAAACAAAATGCATGCACCACACCAGTAATGGCAAAACTACCCAAATCAGAACATTTCCATCATAAAAGTCGACTCAAACTTCTACAGTCTGCCAGTATCAGTACATATGCACAATTTCTGAAGTAAAAGTCATCTAAATAATTCCACATTAAAGAGATCTGTAACTAATGAAGAGGCTGCTGCTAGCAAACAACTTTGTATTTCATTGTTTCATCTACAAATAAAGTGCCCGTTACCCTTGAGAAATAAATTGCCCCTTTTGGAATGTATCTCACAAGACATCTGCAGCAGCTAGAAAGGCCAAAGTACCACCTCACAAAGAGGATTACTGGCCTCAAACAGATGCCCTACACTGACAGTCTCAAAAAACTCTAGCTTTACTCCGTAGAATATCGCCTACTCTGAGGTGATCTCTGCCTAACATATAAAGCTATGTCAAACCTAGAGCTGTTGGACATGCTACACCTAAAGAAATCCCAATCCCTCCGAGCTATACTGTCTAGGGACCTAAACCTTGTCACCACAATAAACAGGACATGCCGGAGGGACAGATTCCTGTCCCAGAGACTTCCCATACTCTGGAACAGGCTACCCATCTATGTCAAGCAAAGTTCATTAGCACTCTTCAAGAAAAATCTTGATGAGTGGATGGGAAATAGGAAATACACCCCAGGGATCACTTCTGTGTCTCTGCTCCGACAGTGGCACAGGAAAATAACTTTCTTGGGTGGCGTAAGCCAGGGAACCTTGTTGGCTAGGCTTACGTAGGCCCTCGGGCAGATAGCCTAGTACCTATGAACCTAAAAATGCCAATGCAGCCCCTTTTTTACCACAGAGCTCCTAGATTCAGATTAACTCCAATGGTAGTACAGTAGGGTACAGTACAAGAATCAGTGGTTATGCAGAGCATTAGATCTGGACCAACAGTTATGCAGGATCCAATGTTCTCACTGCCTGTCTTTATATGGTTGCTAAGATATGCAGCATGCCTTTTACTTGTGTATCTGTTTAACCTTGTCATTTCTGAATGTTAAAAAAATGTCATGAAACTGGAAAAGACAAACCCAATAGCATTAGTCTCATCTGTCACAAATTTTACAGAAGGTTCCTGTTTTGGCCTCATATTTTTTCTTCCAGTCTCTCATAATATTTAATTTTCTGGTAAATCACCGAAGATTACAATCAGTCAAAAATGCCAGACATACAAGTTTCATACATTTTGTGTTCTGCAAAAAATGCATAGTTACTTAAGATTCTGCTCTAACTTTGTAAGAGAATAGAGTGTTTGTGTCTTTCAGCTTTTCCCGGTTAGGGGTCGCCACAGCGAAACTTCAGTTCGCTAATGATTGGCAGTAGAGTTTTACGTGCTGGCTTGCTGAGCCTAACGCACAACCTTCAACGAAGGAACGCCCGTTCATGCATATCGCCACACAGAAGACTCTCTAACTGAGAATCGAACGGGCAACGTCTAACTGTGAGGCGACAACGCTACCGCAGTGTTCTTGCAAGAGAATAGAGTAATATTTAAAAAATTGTTCCTGATTCTGGGCTTTTGTGTCTAATTACTTTTTTGATACTTCAGCACAGAAGTAAAGAGGTAAGCCCAAAAGTTAAACAATTTCATCTAAAGCACATTAGTAGACTTCTTTCAAGTTTTACTTTTGCCCAGCACATTAAAGTCTACTGATGTGCTGTACAAAAGTACTTAACTTTTAACTTATTCCTAAATTAACTAAGAGAATTTTTCACAATGGTGTTGCTTAGCTTTATACTATTTTACTTACTTGCCTACAACTGACTGCTATGTCTTTTATAATATCCATGTCCCTGCCATTAAGCGTTTGACACACTTGTCACTCTCATCTGCTAAAAGGATCTCTCACCGACTCAAATGCTGTCCTTGAGTGTAACTCTGACTGACCTGTCTAAACCATGCATTTATAATACACCTGCACCTTTCCCTTTGACCTACTCTAGTTTTTTTACAAGATGGCAATTTTTTTTTTAATCCCTGAAACTTCTGGGCATTAGCAATTCCATGAGAAAACACAGTGCACACATTTAAACAGGGTCACTGGCACATACTGTGCATATGCAAAATTTAGCCACCCAAGCATAAAAACAAATAGTCATGGTACGATTAAAAAAACGTATCCAATTAACAAATGTTACTTCAGCACATAAGCTAAGTAAAATGAGTTAGTGTTGAACATAAACTTAATTTTAAAGGCAAAAATCTTTGCTGCTAAATTTTCTAAAGTATAGTGTTCTGTGGTATAGTGGACTCCCCCTAAAGTTATAATGTGTGTGTGACTGCCCAAAATTTCATAGGCCACGACTGCAGTTTAGTTTTACCAGCAGCAGAAAGAACACACAATACTGTGACCCCAGAAAGAATGTGGTGACCCTGTTAACAGTATACTTACTTTAATTCTGCACCTTGAACCTTCACTCTGTTCTTTTCTTCTTTTTTCTTCTTCTTTCTTCTGTTCTTCTTTCTTCTGTTCTTCCTTCATTCTCTCTCTAGCACACCCAAAATCCCGTCCAGTTCAATCCAATGGCAAAACAAAAAAAATTTTTTTAAAAAGGTAAAATATACCGTAAAAAGAAAATAAAGGTCAATCCAGAAACTAGCCGACAACTGAGAACTGACTGACTGATTCTCGCTCTTTTCCCAGCACATAAAGCCCGGGAAGAGAGCGACAACCAATCAGCAGCATTTTTCCAGCAAGCACGTCATGACGTGCCTGCGGACGTCACAGTCCGAGCCCCTTCCAAGTCTATGCGGTTTGTACTCAACCACATAGACTTTTGGGCCATCACAATAATGCTTCATTGCATCCTCCGGGCTGCAATGAAAACAATGTGCAAGAAGAAAAAAAAAAAAGCGCTGTTTAAAACCGCGATTGACGTGCGCAATGCGCATGCGCATACTTTCGCGTCACGGACTCGAAATTTAAAGTGCAAAAAAAGATTTTTTTTTTTTTTTTTACATTAAAAAATAACTAAGCAACTAAGTCAACTGAGCTGAGGGGGCTGCAGTCCGGCAGTCCGATGCCACGAGCCGCCCCTGCATATGGGAAAGTACCACCTCTTACTCATACCTCATTCTATGCCAAAGTACCACCTCTAACTCATACCACACCATGCCAAAGTACCACCTCTCATTCTTACCACACGGTATGCCAAAGTACCACCTCTCACACTTACCACACTCTGTGCTAAAGTACTACCTTTCACTCTTACCACACTCTGTGTCACAGTACTACCTCTCACTCATACCACACTCTATGCCAAAGTACTACCTCTCACTCATACCACACTCTATTCCAAAGTACCACCTTTCACTCATACCACACTGTTTGCCAAAGTACCACCTCTAACTCATACCACAATCTATGCCAGAGTACTACCTGTCACTCTTAGTATACTCTATGCCAAAGTACCACCTCTCACTCATACCACACTGTTTGTCAAAGTACCACTTCTGACACTTATCACATTCTATACCAAAGTATCTGCGCTGAAAGATGTTGTTGTCAAGCTGACTGTAAAGTAATGTCTGAAGTTTCATATTCAATGGGCAGTGACAACAATTATAAACTACCGAGACAAGCAAAGGATTTAATCTACCTAATTATACAATAAAGGTTCATCACTGTTTAAAAATGAGCATGCTGATTCTACAGCTCAACCAGTATGCCCGTTGTAAATCAAGTATATACCAGTAGAAAAAAGTTCAGTTACTGAAGTACCATTGAGTGGCTAGACTTTCTATTGCAATTGCAGTTGTGACATTCTTCTAAGTGTGAAGTACAGTCTGTACTTTCAGATGTATAAACTTTCCAAAGTAAATATTATTTCTTTAGTTCTGCAAGTTTACTATCATTTTACTGAAGTGCACTCGGTCGAATGATTGTATCATTAACTCACTTCTGTGAAAAGTCATATTTCTGAATTCCAATATAGCTGAAATACATACTGAATTCAACCTAGGAACAAGTGTTAACATGGATTGAGATGGGGTGAGATTTGTACATCGGAAATATTGGAGTTGAACTTTTTCAACATTTGAGTGTGAGACTTTGCACAAAGTGGATTTGACTGAGTGCACTTCAGTAAAATGATAATAAATCATTCTGTAAACATATATGTAATACTTCTGCATCTGTTCTGGCACCATGTTACATTCTGATGTTTGTGTGTCACATAACATGCAAATTAGCATTTAAATCCTCATAATCCTGATTTACATAGCTCTGTGTGAAGCTTCTAGGTATTTGGAAAGTTCTGTTATGATGAAACAACAATCATTGATTTTTCTGTTTCAAGAACAAAGAGCTATGCTGAGATCACAGGAAAGTGAGGGGGAAAGGAAGTTTCTCCCTACTTCCAAGGTTATCTGATTTTGAGTTAGCATATTTAGAGATGAGGGAGTACAGATAGTACAGGAGAGCTTGCCTGCTGCAAATTACTATTTTTTTATACTTGATGATGTTGGGGTGGCCGTGGTGGTGCAGGAGTTAGCATTGTCACCTCACAGCAAGAGGCTCTCAGGTTTGATTCTCAGCTGGGGTGCCTTCTGTGCAGTCTGCAGGTCCTCCCTGTGGTCACTTGCATTTCCTCTGGGTGCTCTAGTTTCCTCCTACATTCCAAAGACATGCCGTAGGTGGACTGGACACTTTAAATTGGCTGTAGGTGAGAGTGTGCGTGTATGTGAGTGGTACAAATGAACTACCATGGCAGGGCTAGCCACCCAGTAGTATAAACCTTGGCTTGAGATAATTGTCACTGCTGAAGTGACACCCTGACTCCATGTGCAAAATGGGAAAAGGGGTTTCAGGATGAATGGATGGATGTTCAATGCTAACTGTGTTTTCGGTGATGTAATTTTGATTCTATGATTACCCATCTCTCTGTTCTGATGATGTGTTTTATATACAGACAAGGTGATGTGGACAAGTGGCCCTGTGATCCTATAGCTCTGAGGACCTGTTCTATATATGGACATGGTGAGAAGATTCACTGGGCCTGAAAAGACAGCAGCAAGAAAAAAAGATGAAAGATGAAGACAGTCTCAGAAGAAATGTCGGAAAAAAAGAAACAAAATAGGTGGACCATAGTTATGGAAGACCTTAATCTTCTAAGAACAGACTGGTTCACATGTTGCACTGTATTATCAAGCTTATGACATACTGGCCTTCAAGAATCTTGACTGTCATTATCTTGTGTGATTGCTTCTAAGTAAGTTCTACATATGTACTTAGCTAGTGGTATTCACAAACAGGGTAAACAGGAAGCTAGAAATGACAGAAGCAGAAGAAAATGAGGACCACGGATACAAATTGGGAATAGCCCTAACCTAGTCTTCACCAATGCAGATGGTGCACCAGGAGAAGAGGCAAGCACCATTAGACAGCAGTGATTATGTCACAGAGTATTTTTTGATTCCTGGGTAGTGATGGGAAGTGGAATAGACATTCTGTGAAGCCCACAAATATGGTTAGGAGCAGGAATGAGGGTAATGGAAGTCCTGTGCTGGGAAGACCAATATGAAACCACTTTTACTAAAGAAAACAATCAGTGTATTTTTCTAGGTACTGTTTAGAATGTCATTTAAAAGCATGGAACTCTCCAGAGATGGTCACCTGTTCTCAGTGATTTAATATTGGAGGATCCAAAATGAAAGATCTCATCTTTCTTAGATGAGATGCAAATTACTGTAACAAACACCTCCAGCTGAAACAATAAGGTATGCTCAAAACACTGCAGATGTATGGCTACTCTAACCCAGGGTCTAGGTCTACATAAGAGACTGTTTAAATGTGGGTATGTGTAGCCCAAGCCATGCTTTTGGGTGGGTAGGTTTATACCAGGTATATACCAAGAAGCATTTTATCACTTGTCCTCTGCTGAAGAGGGGCTTCTCTGTATGTCCAGTCAGACTGTCCCTTTAAACAGATACACATAAATACATATACATACATGGGTATGTACATAAACATAAATAAAGAAAAAAATATAAAAGCTAGCAGGTATATCACATGAATTGATTATGAGTAAGTAGGTTAATTCCAAGTAATACCAGGAAGAGTTTAGGTGCGGGTATGTATTTCATTGGTAGGTAGGTCTATCCCAGTTAAAGATCAGGAAGTGTTTAGTTGTGAGCAAATACATATCAGGAAATGCCTATGAGTGGTTAAATTTATTCCAGATGTATACAAGGGAATTTTTAAATGTGTCTTTGTATTTCTTAAGAAGCATTTATGGAACAGCTGTGATGGCTTAGTGGTTAACTGCAGTGACTATAGTGTACAGGATCCTGGGTTCAAGGCCTGCAAGGGTTGTTTATTTATGGGTTGGGAGGGTGGACTAATGGTTAAGGTGTTTGCCTTACAAACACAAGGTGCAGTATTTGAGTTTCACAAGGGATAATTGGCTAGGCTTACAATGGCTTGCAAGTGCAGTTAGCCTAATACTAACCTATGAACCAAAGGTAAGTGCATTTGAACTGCACATTAGAAGCATTTAGTGTTGAATGGCTATATTCCAGGAACTGTTTTGAGCAGGTATAGGCTAGTGTAGGCAGGTATATCCTAAGAACTGTTCAGAGGTGAGTTACTATATCCTTTTGCCAGCAGTACATCATAGATCCTTTAGACAATAGGTATTGATATCCCACAAACCTCACGAGTTCACAGATATATTACTGAGATTAATTGAGGGCAGGTACAATATGCAGGACTAGAACATTTAGATTCATGAAACAGTTTTATCTGAGGTGAGTTAAGAAGGAAGTTGCAAAACAAAGGTGGTGCATCGAGAACAGGGGAAGTTCAGGGCAGGCAGGATCTGCATTTGGATGCCACCATCTGCTATGTGCACGTCCAATCTCAGAACAAGACACTGGGGGCAGGAGCTGCATCTGTAAGCCAGTATCTGTTGGGCACAGTGTTCTCTGAGAAGTTCAGATGACAGGGCAAAAGAGTAATTTGAAATTCTACTGGTAGTGACCTTTTGCTTGAAATGCATGGCTTCAGAGGTAATGGAGCTCACATTGTCTGGAATATGTCAAGCAACAAACTGACGCTAGACTTCAGTGATCTGCTTAGACATACATCACATCATAAACACACTGAGTCTCCATCCATCCATCCATTCATTAAGTCACAACCCTTTTCCCATTTTTGCACATGGGAGATGGGTGTCATTTCAGCAGTGACAATCATGTAGAGCCAAGGTTCACACCGCCAGATGGCTAGCCCTGCCGCGGTTATTCTTCCACTTCACACTTGCACACTTGCATGCACACGCACACCTGTAGCAAATTTAAAGTGTCCAATCTGACTAGAGCCAACAGGAGGAGAAAAGATATAGCTGGATTACAGCAATGGCAGAACACCAGGGGGTACTGCATTCCTGAAAGAACTAGGATGGGAAATGAGAAGCTGACAGGTACCACTGGGTATAAATGAGTACTTGGCACAGTGACAATTCTGCTAATGTATTTAAGGAAGTGAAACCAGAGAAATATGTTAGCTAGAGCCTAAAGGTCAGCACCATGAACATAAATAATGCTATCAGTATGTGATTTTTCACTGATTACTTACAGGTGAAGTCTCAGTATGCACTCAGATATCAGAGTACAGTGCCCTCAATATATCCAAAGATGTGCAGTGTTCTTTGAAATATGACTCATGAATGAATACAATGTCAGCAGTTCTTTTAAACTTCAGAATATGTCTTACAAATCAGTGCTGTGAGATCAAAACACTTGTGTAAAAAAAAAAAAAAAGTACCACTGACTAAAGTCAATGCTTTTTAATGTGTAGCTATTGCTTGATCCCAGTTTAGAAGCCTTACATTTTGGTTCTATTTTCAATACAAGCAGATACCACAGTGAACTTTTTTATTGGTAATTTAAGTCTTGTTTCTTGTTTTTACTAAATTGCTACAGACTTTTGGGTGCAGTGCTGTGGTGAAGTGTATTTGTCACATTCCAGTTTTGAACTGGGAGTGAAATGATTAATTAATGATATTTTATGAGCCGCACTGTGCCCCCCCCCCCCCCCAAAAGTTCAGAATATGCATTTGTTTATGGCAAATTACAGGGGAATTTATCTGTGGTACTTTTTGGAGTTGCTTTTAGAAGTCATATGTGGATGTGCCTGTGAGTGTGTGTGTGTGTGTGTGTGTGTGTGTGTGTGTGTGTGTGTGTGTTTAGTTGTACACGTGTGTGTTTGTACGTGTGACAGTCTGGGCATACGTCACTGAGTTTTGTAGTAATGTCAGGCTATTAAGATGGGTGAATTCTCTCCACTTAGAAAGAGGTAACGAAAGAATTTATTATATTAATTAGTAGTGTGGGAGGAACTTTACCTCCAAAGAACAAAAATCTACTTTTTGTGTTTTTAAAGTGTAGACTTTTCATTAAGATCCTATGTATTTCTGCATCATGAAGTATTTGCTGTTTAGCTTTAGCGAATACCATATCTCTACCTCTTCGGTCTAAGACTGGATGACATGCTAAATAGCTGAGGTCAGTTTAGCAAAACTGAACTCCCCATCACTGCTCTCCACAGGAAATAACTATCAGTGCAATTTGTGTGTGTCCTGTTAGCGATTCACTTCTTTTGGGAGATTTCTCCTTAGTCTGTGACTGTGTTACTGTGTAGTTGGTATATAAAGGTGGGGAAGATGAAGGATTGCCTCTCTTTAAGAAGTGTTTAATTCCTTTTCTTTTCATGATGAGGCTATGACCAGTAATTTTCATCTGGTTGTAGCCTTTTCTAGATGTTATTCAATGAGCCATAGTGAATGCCTTATCTTCAATTTCTGTGTTTGTAGCTAGATTTTTAAACTAATGTCCATTTTCTTTAGAATAACAAAGTGTTCTAGCAGCAGATAGCTTTTGAGATATAATCCTGAAGTGTTTCTTAATTTAGAAACCCTTGCCACCTGCTTCTAACCTTGAAATGCCGTGTGGTAAACATTAATGATAGAGATACAGATGATGTAGAAACAGTAGATAGGGTGCCAAAGGAACAGAACAGCCCCGCTTCATATTCATACTTCGAGCTATAAAATGGCCTACTCTACAGGGTAACCAAAGATAAAGAACAAATACTGAGACATATATTAGTTCTAAGAATTTCTGGACTATTAATAATGAAGACAGCACATGGCCTTATTTTGATTGTCATTTGGAAATGGATAAGACAAAAACTACAATTTTAGTTAGATTTTACAGGCCTAGTACTGTGAAGCACATAAGAAAAATTCTGCAGCTTGGCAACAGTGTCAAAGAACAGCACTCAAACATGTGATTAAGACCACTTTGAAACCTGTCAAGGATATCGCATTTGCTCAGACATTGTGGAGCCACTTGTAAAATTTAGACAGAAGCACCAGTATATTATGGTAATCATTCATAGGTTCTTACTTAACTTACAACCAAAAGACACCATCAGAAAGATCGCCCATGTCATCCTATACTGGCGGGAGACTTACAGTGTCCTCCGTTAAACAGACTTTCTCCACATTTTTGAATATGTTATAACATTTCCTGAGGCAGTACCTCTCGAACTGTTAATGTAAAAGCCACAGTAAAACAACTGGCACTGCTTTCTCTAGGGAAGGAATCCTCTAAGAAATTCTTACTGATAAAGACACTCCGTTCAAGTCCAAAGTAATGCATGAACTTTGTCAATTTTTGAAGTGAAGCAGCTAAATATATATGCATATACATCTATATCTATCTATCTATCTATCTATCTATCTATCTATCTATCTATCTATCTATCTATCTATCTATCTGTATCTATTTATCTGTCTATACCGCTCTCAAATAGATGGGATAGTAGAGCACTTTAATTTAGTGTTAAAGTCTGTGTTATAGAAGGCTATAGAAGTGGATGAGAGAAACTGAGACCAACTGCTCCCTTATCTTTTCTTTGCTGAAAGAGAAGTACCCCAAGCTAAAAGTGTAGATAGCTCTTCTGGTGCACAGGGCCATTCCCCCCTATATTTTAAACTATAGTAAACCACTTACTACAAGTGTAACAAGTGAATTGCTACAGCCAAAGGGGGCATTATACTCAATAATTGGCCTAATGAGTGCAGAACATAGTGGAATGATCACCTCCTTAGACCTGGATGCTGTACTCTTACTAATAAACTGTGCAAAGAAAAAGAACTTCTTTACAACAGTGAATATGTAATGACTGGCTAACAGCTCGTGCTCCACATTGGTTCCCAGGTACCTCATTAATAGGACAATTTCAGGGATGTATTGTTGTTGTGATAATTGCAGGGAATGTCATGCTTGCCAAAAGATACAGTTTTACATTTTTTGGTATTTAGTTTTCAAAACTGACTTTGACACTAGCTATTTGTTTGGAAAAGGACTTCATGAAGTATCTTGGTATCTTCTAGAGAGTTTATGATGGCAAAAGTTTACAGTCATCTGCAGACTTGGTCAACCATAAGCCCTTAGCTTTGACCTCTGAGAAGATGCCAAAATGGAGTGGTTCAAGTTTCTCAGTCCAGGGAAGTAAATAGTGTGGGAAGAAATAGCCAGGGAATTGTTATGGCTAGGCTTGTATAGGCCCTAGGGCCGATAGCCTAGTACCAACCTATGAACCTATGAATCCTGATGTATACAGCTAGTGATAGGTCTATTGGAGGAGGTAGACACACCCACCCTAATTGCCTGTTTTTTTTTGTGAGCCATTTGCTATCCATCAAGTTACATAAGAGTTTACATTAAGCTTGATGAGTTTATCAACTAAGCCGGGGGGTGATGTTGAATGCCTTTGCTAACCCTAGATATGCAATGAGTACAGATTTCCCCTCATCCAGTGCTTTGGTAACCTTTTTGAAGCTGTTGACCATATTAAGTAGGTAGGATCATTCCTTGACAAAATCAAACTTGCTCGAGTCAAGATTTCATAGGCTGCCTATGTACTTATTTGTTAATTCCATAATGACCATTTCCCTTGCCTTACAAATGAGGCTGGTCAGGCTAATAGGTTCATAGTTGCCCAGGTCAGTTGTCACCCCACCTTTGTGCAGGGGGATGACTGTTGCAGTCCCCCACTCATCTGATACAAACCCTGAATGGAGATTAATATTGAAGAGCTTCTGTAGGGAGTTGCACAGGTCCTATTTTGGACTGACCAATAGGTATGTTATCAGAGCCTATAAAAGCAGTGTCTGTGGCCATAGTGCTTTGAAGACTTGTTCCCTGGAGATTGGGGAGGGGGGGAGGGTGGAAGCTGGCATGTGATCTTGGGGCATACCTCTTAACTGTCCAGATTTATGCCTCATGTCTTTGAAACTTAAAGGAAATACAATACCTTGAATTGTGGAATTAGTGTTAACAGGCTAATTGTTAAGGAACCATTCCTTTCCCATCTGTGTGTGCATTGAGCAGGGTAGCCACAGAATGGCAGTTCAACTAGTTAACCTAGTAGAAAGCTGCATGGTGAAAAATGAGCTATCTTAATATAATGGGGACTGCTAATCACAGAAGAATCTGCATAAAATATGAGTCTTATAAGAGCCTATTAAGATGTAACAGTAAGGAAGAAAAACACCCACCTCTTTATAAGCAGAGACAGGTAATCCTGAGCTACTCTTAAGTGGAGAATGGACTAAAACATAAGCTAAAAAGCAGAATATGTTAAATGCTCTGAATTAGGGCACATAGTTAAGAACTGATTGGTAAATTGTCTAGTGCATTTTGAAACAGTGTAATACCTATGTGCATTTATAATGAAACAGATTAAATGCATACAGATGTTATAAAAGGCCTTTGTTAGCAACATTCCAGTACAAATTCAAAGAAGTGCCAGCCATAAGTAGATTATGACCCTGCGTAAGCATTGCTTTATTGAGGGTGTATGATGACTGTGAGAAAACAGGTGTGGTTCCTATTAGAAAAGTAAAGTAAAATTAGAAAATTGGGGATAGTTGTATATGGTGGAGCACTGTGTCGGGGTAATACCTAATCTTGTACAAGATGAAAAGTTTGGAAGAGACTTTCATCTGTTCTTGGATTTGTGTGTGCATTTGTATGAAAAAAACCCCACTATAGACCACATGGGGAGGGTGACTAGCATACCAAGGTTAGTAGAGTGTACATAAAGTCAACAGAATCCAGGTCAGAAGCCAATGAAGGAAACAAGGGCTTGATCAATTTAAATGTTAATCAACTTCATTTTAAGAAGTCAGAATGAGAGGTTCCCACTTTAAGAGAGGTTAGAAATAACATCCACTGAATGGGATTACTGTCTCTACTTACCTGTTTTTTTGAATCAACAGATGATCTCATTTATAAAGTATGGAAAACTATTGTTAAGTAGCTCACTTGGGAGATCTACTTTGGAAAGAGAATGATACATACTAAACTGCTCATCCACCTGGGAGATATAATCTGACCAAATATGATATATTCTAAACTGACGCCGACCTGGTAGATCTAATCTGAATAAACATGATATATTCTAAACTTGGGAAAATGTTAAGACTGTATAGTATCTTTCAAACCCCATGGGAAGCTATTAGTAAAGACATTAGGAAAATTCTAGAACCACTGCTCATTGAGGAAGCCCACAGTGCATGAATTAGTCTAGTTGATCTGAACCCCAAATCTTATAATACCATTAGGTTTTGTAATAATTTCCACAAACTTAATGACATTTCAAAGGTCAGTATCTACCACATGTCAATAATCAAATTAATAGAAAGGCAAGAAATAAAGTTATTGACAGGTGCCATTACCAGCACCCCATCTAATTATGACAACCCAAACATTATCATAATTACCAGAATTTTCTTCTTTCTAATTTTCAGGATCTTACTGATTGATTTCAGGCCCAACCTCTATAAACGCAATCACCTGAGACCATCTCCCCCACAACAGTACTCGCTAGCATCATTCACTGCCACCTTCTACTTTTCTCATATCTCCGTCAAAGAAACGAAATCACTGCTACTAAAGCTAAAATCCTCAGGGTCTAAGTTCTGTAAGCTCCATCCAACTTTCTTCAGACAAATTTTTGGGTAAACAGCATTCTCCAGACTAGCTCCTACCATTTGGAACCACCTCCCTATAAAAATAAAAACCCAAGATACACTTTAGGACTTTAAACATGCTCTGAAAGATCATCTTTGTAAGGCAACCCAGCGCATCTCCTAAAGTGGTTACGGTTAATACCAGCTAACTATTCAAGCTATAGGTACTGCACTTATGTCTTTGCACCTGAATCCTCACATGTAGCTCTAAATATTATCTAATGCATTTCCCTATTGCATATATGTGCATAACTCTTGCTTACAACTGTTTTTGTCAATGTATTTGTAATGCCTTTTCCTAACGATGTATTTCTTTCTATGCTTATTCTATATTGTGTGTGTCCTACTGCTTAGTGAGTCCAGCTTGTGGCTGGAAAATATCAATACCGACCAGTCCACCTACTGGTCAACAAATAGTAAGTAAAAACATAAAAGCCTGATACTTAACTTTACAACTGAGTAAGGAATACTTGGAGGGTGTTTTAAGTGATTGAACAACAAAAAAAAAATATTTCTCCACTCCAGATGGGTTATTTCAATATATAGTCCCACGTTTTGGTCTGCATGGGGCCTGTTCACATTTCAATGGTTAATGGACAAAGTCACAAAGTACCATTACAAGTCTGCCACTGCATATTTACACTACATAGTAATTTCTACAAAAAACTATGAAACCCAATCAAAAGAGTGCAAACTGTCTTGGATTACACTGAAGCATGAGGTTTAACAGTCACTGCTGTGAAATGCACTATTGGCATGTATGAAGCTAAATATTAGGGTATACTATAGGTTGAGGTATGGTAAAACTCCAGGTAGGGAATACAGAAGCTGTATGAGACTGGCCTAAACACCATAACAAGGCCACTTAATAAAGACTATTTTTTTCAGGCTTTTCATACCTTGCATGCCCTTTGAAAGACCTAATCTAACTAATGCAAGGGACCCATACATGTCTAGTGGCCTAATGTGCCCAAATATACTTTCTTTAAGTTAAAAATGCCTTGTATGAATGACCTGTGATAATTGTCAGCAATGTTAGTAAAAAAAAAAAAAAAAAATATATATATATATATATATATATATATATATATATATATATATATATATATATATATATTTATACACATGGATATATAGGTCTACTTCACATAATGGAACAGCCAAATATTCGACTTTCATATGGCTGAGACCATATGATTGAATATTTGAATGTTCGAAAATATGAAAAAAATAAATAAATAAAAATAAACAGTGCTAGCAGGGGGCAAGCACCCCTGCACCCCCACACCCCCCGCTATATAAATATACCAACTACGAGATTGCACTACATTTTGATAAAGGGAAGTCTTCCTGTTCTGCTCTCTATGGAGATCCCCACCCAGACCATTCAAACTTTCTAAAGTTCGATCATATGGTCTCGGCCATATGAAAGTCCAGCTTTTAAAAGTTTGACCTGCTGAAGGGGACCCATATGTATATATATTTTACAGGCTGATGCTTCAGAAGTCAGTATGTTATCCCAAGAAGTCCAAGGGGGAAAACACCCCATCTGTTTCTTAAATAGGAAAGTCTAGCCCCAAGAGAGTATGCCACTACAGAAAAGGAATTCTTCGCCATAAGGTGGGAATTACACTTGGGTACTGTCGTCTGGATTATCATGTTTGGCTCATAACCAATCATGTACCTTTAAAGTGGATACGACAAAATAAAGAAATAAATGCCAGGTTACTGTGTGGTTTCTTACTTTGCAGCATTTTTGTTAAATAGTTGTACATAAGCCCAGCTACACAAAAAGTAATGCAGATGGACTCTCCAGGCAACATATATTGATGACATAGGTCAGACATCCTCGTGGGTCTGAAATGGAGAGAAAGATGGTTGATGGAGGACTGATGACATAGGTCAGTCATCCTTGTGGGTCTGAGATGGAGGGAAAGATGCTTGACGCAGCACTGATGACATAGGTCAGTCATCCTCGTGGGTCTGAGATGGATAAAAGATGCTTGATGCAGCAAAGGGAGTGCTCCAAAACCACAGACACATAGCTCACAAACTATTAAAGTCAACGTGGCCAACGTTATCCTAAAGTAGGCTTGTCCCGTTTAAGATCCTTAGAATAATGTGCTGATATTTCAGCAACTTAGAGGGAAAAGGGTACATCAAAGAATCTGCTGGAAGCAAGCTAAAGTGCTTAAACTCCAAATGGAGGTAGTGAGTTGTTGGCAACATCATTTTAAGGTAGGGCACCTTTCAGTAAAAACAAAATGAAAACTCCAGAAAAGCTAGAACTTCCAATAAGTGGCCTCCCAAACCTCTTGTACCAGAGGCTCATGGGATGTATGCAAATGATCTTTTTGAACATCAAGTGTTTCAGCTAATTGGCAATTCTGAATGCCCATGACTTGTTTTGTCATTTATAATAGACAATTTCAGGCCAATAAAACCAAACCCCACTAGTTGTGGATATGCATATTCCGGCCTTGTTATTACTTCATCGGAACAGCACAAGCAGAGTATTTGATTAAGCATTAGAAACACAGGGCTGTTATACCCAGCTGATGTCCATTATCATTAGGGTCACTGCAAAAATATCCAAAACAACAAACTAAAACAATGAGTGAGAAGGTCACTGAAAAAACAATCAGTAAAAACAAAATGAAAACTCCAGCAAAGCTAGAACTTCCAAAAAGTGACCTCCCAAACCTCTTGTGTCAGAGGCACATGGGATATATGCAAATGTTCCTTATGAACATCAGGTGTTTCAGCTAATTGGCAATTCTGAATGCCCATGACTTGTTTCATCATTTTAATGGACAATTTCGGGCCAATAAAGCCAAACCCCACTAGCTGTGGATATGTATATTTGGGCACCTTGGAAATTCGTATATATCTTTTTGCTGGCAGCAGGGGTTGTATATGCTGATGTTAACCCATGTGGGTCAAAGAGTAGCTATTTTATGAATTCTGAATTTATTTCTACATCCTCCTTGACCATAAACTGTAGGAAGTCTGCCACAAGGTCCAACTCTGTGAAAGTTTTCAATGAGAATTTTGTCATTATGTAATAGCCAGTCTTCTCTGACCCCTAAACTGCAGGAACTCTGCCACAAGGTCTACCACTGCAAAAGTTTGCAGTGATGTAATGAAGAGTCTTGCTGTCTATTAACTTTATCTAGTGAAATTCATGCCTGCCCTGTGTTGGAAAGTAGCTGTGGCATTCCACCCAAAGGAGTTGTCCTTGCACACTAAGGACCACTTACTAAGTTGGCCACTGTCCTTTTTTTAACCAGTAGATTACATTGTACATGCCAGTTACTTAGTTTCCCTAGTTTGGTGGTTTGTGCATTCACTAAATGAAAGAAAACCTGTTCTGCTGTGTACCTCTTTAACTCTTTGTACTGACTATAAGCTGATTACTCTGTAATAATTGACCTGAGGAAGGGAAGTCTGCTCAGCTTTGTTTCGCTCCCCTAGCCAACCTCCAATTTTCACCCCCTTACTCTACCATTATATTTCCCATGTACACATTTCACCTGTGACAACCATTCTCTAACCCTCTGCAAAACAAATGTAATACTGTCATACAAACACTCCTGTTTCTATTTTCCTATTTCCCTACTTCTAACATTAAGCATTATTCCCAACAACCTTTCTCCTTCCTATACTGTTTTGCATATTATCCATTGATACTAAGCCCTTCCCAACAGTGCCTATCTATTATTGTACTTTTCAACTTCTATGTTCCCCAAATGTACCTTCACTATCTTCTATCTTAACTACCTACTCATACTCCCTCTATTTCTTTATTTCAGAAACATAAGAGAAGATACTAGGACAAATTAACTCTTTTCCTTCATAGAAAACACTTACTTCCTACCTATCTTCTACCAGTTTTCAGACCCACCACCACTAAATGTCTTACTGTCCTGCCACTTCTTGCATCCTTCCTGAGTCCTACTTCCTCACTACCTGCATCCATAAAATACAGATCCCTTTACTTAATCATGCCACTCTTCAACTTATCCTCTATTCTGCTCCTACTCCTTTGCCATCTCTCATCCCACCATGACTCAATAATAGCTCTCAACATCTCTTCAACTCTGTGCCACCCACCTGTCCATGCTTCCTCCCTAAACTCCTCACATATCTCACCACACCTATTTAATGATGTCCCTTACTTTTACCACAAATATAGACTAACTCCACTTCAACTCAAAACAAAATAAAATTAAGTAGAAAAATACTATCCAAAAAAAAAACAAGAATCAGTAATACCCCAATGTACTAAAATCCTTGTAGGAGGAGATATTTGCCCTAATCATGGCCCCGCCTATCACAACCAGCATCAAGACAATTCCCTTCCACACACTATTCTAACCCTTCACACTGGTAATGTATCTGTTGCTGTCATAAATATTAGAAGCATGAGAAATAAAACTTCTGAACTACATGCCTGGATTACCCAACACAAGCCTAATATTCTTGCTATAACTGAAACTTATCTTAAACCTAGCATAAACAACTCTGAAATTACACCCCCTTATAATAATTATCTGTAATGACCATGTAAAGAAGAAAGGTGGTGGTATTGCATTAATATTTCCCAACAACTGCCAGAAATCCCCTACAAAAAAGCAATAGCAAAATTCACTTCAGCAGAGCTTATTATTACTTTCCTGAAAATAAACAAATGTAAACAAATCTGTATTACTCTCCTTTACATCCCTACTGGTGACAATACAGTTACACTGGAAGATATCCTACATTGGATATACATAATTCCACACGAAAAAATACTGCTAGGGGCTGTCAATATTGGAGGGGAAAGATCAACAAAGTTGCTGTATGCAGACAATGTGGCATTACCAGTAAACTGAGCAAGAGCTTCTGCATAGGATAATGGAATGGAATGCAAAACTGAAGGCATATGGGATGAAACAATATAGATAAGACAGATGTAATGGTAGCAAATGGGTGAAATCTGAAGAAGATGAGAAGTGAGATAGAAAGGATAAAAGTGGAACACATTAACAGTTTAAATGTATCTGGGAGGCATGGTTGTGGAGAAGGTAAGTCTGAAGAGGTCAAAGCTAGAATCAGAGGGGATGCAGCCAATTGGCACAGAGTGACAAGGATAGTGTGTGAGAGAAGAATGCCAAAGAAGCTGAAAAGTAAGGTGTACAAAACAATGGTGCGACCAATACTGCTGTATGGTGCAGAAACCTGGGCAGTAAAGCCACAGCAGTTGAGGATGCTAGAGTTGATAGAGATAAAGTATCTGAGAAGGGTGGTAAGATACACACTGTGGGACAAATGAAGAAATGAGGACATAAAATCAGAATGTGAAGAAGATCCAATTGAATAAAAGATCAAAGAGAACAGATTACAGTGGTTTGGGCACATGTGCAGAAAAGCAGAAGGCGATCTGGTGAAGAGGATTTGTGACAGACAGGAAGAAGGCAGGAGGAAATAAGGGTATCCAGCCAAGAGGTGGATGGATTGTGTAAAAGAACACTTGTGACAGTTAGGCATGAGTGGTAATGAAGGCAGGAGAGTGGCATTGAATAGGGACAGATGGAGGCAGCTGACACAACTCCCAACCCCATGTAGAAAATGGGAATAAGGGTGGGTGCTGATGACGCCAGTATCAATTGGTTGAGCATAATCTGTAACTCCCTACATCCAACATGAATTTATACGGTTTCACACAACTAATTAATAGCCTCACACATTTAACAAGACATCAAACTCCATATTAGACTAGATTCTGGTATTAGACTCTAGTAAATTTACCACTGCAGGTACAATGTCAGACTCTCAGTGACCATCTCACAATATATACAACCAGACATCACACACATCCACTTAAACAGCATGTTTATAAAGTAATATCTAACCTATCCAAGTTTAACCCAGCAACATTCCCTTTAGATGATGCTGTAAATGAATTCAGTACAACTTTCCTAAATATCTTAAGTGGCCTTGCACCTCCTAGAAGGAAGAGCCCTAAAACAAATAATGCAATTTGGCTGTCCAGAAAGAGTAGATCGCTAATGCAAGATAGATTAAAAGTGTGGAGAGAATGGCAAAAATATAAAGCAACACAATATCTCGAAAACTTTAGAGTGCTCCGTAAACATATTGAAAGCAAATAAATGAATACAAAAAATTATAGTATAACAGCATTCAGAATAGTAGTAAACAAAACCTTAAAAAGTTCTGGTCAGCTTTTTACATCCAGGTCAAGAATTCAACCATAACCCCTCTCCCAATAACTCACCACTCAAAACTTTAATAGAATTCAACTCATTTCATAAGTTAATATAACAACCCTAACCAAGGATTCATCAACATCTAGTCCCAACCCTGCCCAACAGCCACATGTCAACACATCCACTTTCACTTTCAAATGTGTTCCACCATTCTATATAAAACTAAAACTCAAACCAGGCTCTACTTCAGCTGATGACCTTCTTAGCGACTACCTTAAAACAGCAGCCAATAGCATTGCCTATCTTGTCTCAATCCTTAATTTCACATTCCATCTCTGAAAAAATCACATATTATCCCTCTACACAGAGGAGAAAATTCACCAGACATCACTAACTTTAGACCTATGCAATATTATCCCCTCACTTAAAATACTTGAAAAATGCATTCAAAAGCAATTAATAAACTATCTCCTGCAGGAAGAACTCCTGTCCCACACAGAACATGGCTTCCATCCCTCCCAAAATAAAACTGCACTGCTAACCTTTATGGATATTGTCAATAAATCTAGAGATAACGACAAATTATTCTTTTATTTCTGGCCTTGTCTGAAGCCTTCAATACAGTTTGTCACAGCAAGCTTCTTACTAGGTCTATCTCAGCCTACCTTCTATTGTTCAAAAGCTACTTGTCCAGTAGGTATCAGTCATTAAAATCACACTCCAGTCCCTATCCATACCTGTCAGTCACCACCAGCGTACCACTAAGTTCTATCCTTGTCTCATCATTAACATTTTCACTAACCCTCTGTACACGTGGACACAACAGGCCTCCCTAATACAATACACGGATGACTCCACACTCATATGCACACCAGACAAATTGGCACATTTCCAAAAAATTACTAAGAATGCTTTAATAGCCACTAAAACATGGCTTTGTAGCTTATAACTCACGGACAACCCTTCCCCTCCAAAAAATCCTCCCCCTCCTCCCCAAATCCCTCTTTCATGAAAAAAAAACAAAATTTTAAATCCTCTCTCTCAATAATACCACCACTGAAGTCACTTCTGATTGCAAATTATTAGGGATGATAGCGGATGATAATCGTAAATTTGACTTGCATATACAAAATTGCATAATAAAATCAATAAAAAGTAAGGCTGCTTTATAGAGTCAAAAACTTTCTCACCAATGCAACTAAAACCATACGTCTTACTGCTTACCTCGTCCACTCATTACTTTATGGAGTTCCCAATCTTACCAACATCCAGGCATCATAAAAAGCAAAATTTGAATGATGCTATAATAAAGTGGCTAAATTTGCAACAAATACCCTTTCAGGACCCACCACTGTATAGCACTAAAATACTAAATTGGTTAGAACTACCCTATCATTTAACATATGTATAGCTTCTTACCACCTATAAAATTATCCAGCATCCACCTGCTTGTCCAGTACTAAATGTCATTTTGCACAACTATGTTCCCAATCAGTCATTACTATCTGAAGACTAAAAACTTCTCTTGGTCCACAAACCTGCCAAATATGGGCATGGTCTATACACACACTCCTATTAATGTATATAAAAGGATGGAAAGGAAAAGGAAAAGTTGTTTCTGAAGAAGGTCACATAATAAAGGTGATTGAAAGCACTAAACTATTGCTTTGTGTTGCTTGGTGAATATTGGTGCTTTGTCTTTTTGGTTACGTCTATACTCACATTATGTTACTAAGGCCTAGAACTCCTCACCTATATCCATCAGGTCAGTCTTCCTCCAGTCCTTTAAAATCTTTCTGAAAGACTTTCTAGTCAAAAACTTGGCTTTGTTCTTGCTCAGCCCCAGGATAAAATGTCTCAACTGTCCAGATTTTTGCAGAATGTCCAGATTTTTGCCTCATATCTTTCATGTTTTCCTCATAAAATTTGTGATTTTTCAGGCAAATCACTGAACACCGAAGTCACTAAATAACATACATGTGAGCCTCAGACTTCATATCCCTCAGAAAATATATGCTAACACAAATCCTATTAATCTAGAAACATTCTGAGTTTATAAGTGCAGTATATTTAAAATCTGTCCCTATTTGTGGGCCTTTGTCCCCCCTCCCAGTTATTTTAGCCATTGTCCAGATTTCTTGCTATAAGTGGTTGAGAGCCATGACTATACCTCTAAATATGAACAAGCATCTATTCATAACTTACACCTCCTTACTCCCTCTTCTTCACTTACTTCCTAATTTCAATCAAATTATCTCCCGTGACTATCTAAATTTGCCATAACCTTGTTTTTTTCTCTCACTTCATATGCGATGCAATTCCTGTTTGTATTATGGTAACCATCTGACATGTTGAGGATCACTACAGTGTGTCCCAAAACATAGAGACAGAATGGCTGAAAAATGGACTTACATATACTAAGGTTGAGATAGCCATTTCTCAGAATATCCCCTTTTTTCCAAGGTATGTCAATATCAGAGTAGGTGTATATAAGTTCATGGGTGGGGAGTTTGCCCACACATTGGAGGTGCAGAGGGGCTGCCCTATGCAAAATGAAGTTTAAAGGAGAAGAGTCATCTTTAAGATTTGCACTTCTCCCAGTTTTTGGTCTTTTTCAACATATTGGTACTCGGCATTTCGAGTTCTGACATTTCAATAGGGAGTCAATAGGGAGTCCTTTAATTTCTCTAAACTGATAAAATTTCCCTAAATATTAAATCGCTGTCATATAAGTTGTGTCTATGTTTAACCAATGTGGTCTCATTGTGTCTAATTTGTTAGAATTATTTAAACTGTAGATGTTTTTGTATTATTTTTGTAGATTGCAAATTTGTTGTTCTTAAAATGTTTTTATAATATTTTGTAGCTTTTCTCTCCAGGCCTCTGTTGAAAATCGGCACCTACTTAGTCAGACTTTCCCTTGGAATGATATGTAAACCAATAAATAAATAAAATGTCAAATATTGGAGCTACCTAGTTTCAGTAACAGTCAGAGTTACCAGTAGGGGCTTTGGCTTGTGTGGCCCACTGCACATCTGTTTGGATTTTCAGGGCTAGCTTGGCTACCAGCTCTAGAAATTTAATTTAATTACTCTTACTTAGTAAACCTGGCAATTAGCACAGATAATTAAATATCTGAGTGGTTAATGAGATGCTTCATGTGCCTAGTGCAGTGTTTGCTTTCTTCCACTTTCATTTGTCTACTGAGTGACACAATAAGTCACCCAAGCAGGGCACCTGTGTCATCCTTGAAAAAGGGCAACTTTGTTCACTGAGCTTATCTGGTCAACAAATGCATAAAACAGAAATGCAGTGGGTGCACTAGGCCTGTTTGTAGGTATGGTACAAACACAAGTACCTGTCTTTTAGATGACATGTTAAACTCAGGCCCCAACTACTTAAAATGGTGGTAACTTACGTGGATGTAAAAGATCCCATGCCACTTATTGAAAAAAAAAGGAGTAGGGAAAAGTTCTTTCTGTGCCCTGGCAACATTTTCCTTAGACAGTATGAGTACTACCTCTGGTCTCACCTGAAAGGAGGAGACTAGCCTAGTGGGACTAACCCAGTCAACAAAGAGTAAATAAATAATTAAATAAGATTTCGGATCTGAAATTCGAACACGGAAATCTCAGGAGTCAGACAACTGGCACTTGCGAACTGCTTCTGCTTCGGGCACCACACGGCAAGAAAGACTGAAGAAAATGGCGTTGGCTGCTTCTTTTATACCCCTGACGACCTGACATCAGGGGAAGGGAGGACAGCAGCCAATGCAGGACCCAAGACTTTGGAATTCAGGTCGACTGAGGGCAACCTGCCAGCAGGATTACCCAAATATAATGACTGCAACAGTGAATACACTCGGACATCTACATTTATGGTAAGTGCACACAACTGTACGTTCTTTTTTTTTCATCATACTAGTGTTTATGCCCTCCTTCATTTTGCCCTAGTGCGTGTTCCATGAGGGCCCACTGTAGAATGTACACTGCCTTTCCTACTGGCAGGGATATGATACAGACATTTTAATTGTCGGGAGGGTGGCAGTTCTGTAACACAAAGGTGAGGTAACTTAATTCTGACCAATAAGGCATCAAGGCTCATTTACTTTTTGCTTGTTTGGGATTGACATCAGATAATGAAATTAAGCATAGTTGAAAGGTCAGGGGTTGGCATAATGGTTAAGGAGTTTACCTGACAGACACAAGGTGCAGGGTTTGATTCTCACCTTTGAAGAGAAATTGGCTTGGCTTAAAGTAGCCCACAAGGGCAGCTAGCCTAGTACCAGCCTATGAGATAACTCTTCAAGGGTATGTCAGGTTACTGAGGACATTAGGAAAGAATTTAAGATCTATAAAACTAACAAGTGAAAAGACAATACAATACAATACTGGAACAACTTGCAAGATACAATTAGAAACATTAACAAATAGTGTTTAAAGAGAGAGGTCTGATTAAACGGATTCACTTCAGAAGCTCGAATTACCAAAATCTCGAACTGCAAATAACCGAAACCAAAAGATTGAGTTTCGGAAACTCAAACTTCTGAAGCGAAACCAACAAATAAAAAAAAAAAAAAACACAAACCTCGCTTTTGCAGGGGGCTTCACCCCCCCAAACCCCCCCTACTTAAATATACCAACTCCAAGATCGCGCTACAGTGGGGAGATGGGAAATCTCCCGTCTTGCGCTGTATGCGGAAGCGCAAAACGGGAGATTTCTCATTTCCTGTCAACGCCGCAAAACAAATAAAACATTACGTACACACAGAGCATACAACAATATTTGCCTCTGTGTGCACGTATCATATTAAGGTAATTAAACCCTTATTTTTCAACGCTACACATATTCGATTTACTGAAATCTTGATCATATGGTCTCGACCATATGAAATTCGAGATTTCAGTCATTCGATTATGTGAAGTGTTTCCGATTAAACATATGGGTGACCTCAAATGTGATGTTTAGCAGAATGAAAAAAATACAAATCCAGTATGCATTACTCCTTGAGACACATTTGGAAATCCTTTGGAGAATTATCTCATTGCTAATAGCTGTTTGCGTACAGAAATCTTCTACTGTTTGTCTTCTTCACTGAGATGTTCTCAAACATGTAGTTCAGTTGTAGGTTTTGCTGTGTAACTTCTGTTCATTAATTTGGTGATGAAAATTTGTTAAAATAATGACATTTCACACCTGAAAGTCTGAGTGTGGAAGGGAAGAAGAGACTGCATACGAAAACCTGCCTATATATTTGCAAACAGGTAACAGCTTTTTAATATAAGAATAGTTCTGTTATTCACAATAGTATCTGCTGACCACATCTGTATGTAGCTCAGGAGTGGACATTTTTAAAGGATCTGTACCATTAGCAACTGACTCTAGACTCCACGTGTGACAGTTTTGTTAGGCTTGGTGTAGCAGGGCTTCCTTTCTGCACTGTAAGTGTATTGGTATGAATTGCTTTTGTGTAATGGGTAGGAATGCCCTCCAAGGGATGGTACAAAACATAGCACACACAAAATGCAGAAAGAGAGGCCCATTTAGTCTGCCAGTTATTTTACTTAATATAATTTGCAGGCCTTGTTTATGGAGTAGCTTTATTGGCTTATCTGCTGCCATGACAACTGCATCCCCAGGCATCATCATGATGGCTTTATGCCAGTCCCAAATATTCATGGTTTCTTTCATGTTTTATGACTCTTCTGCTTTCTCATAAAAGCTACTGCAGTCACCTAACATCCTTTCTAAGAATTATTTGTTTCCCACATATTTCCTTAAGCACACATATTTCTCTCATTAACATGTCTTCAGGTTGTTACACATCTACTGGCAGCAACTTGGACTCTTGTGAATCAAAAGAGTGAAATGGAAGGCATTGTAACTTACAACAAGTTTGCTTAGGATGGTGAAATGCAGTTTTGACATTTCACAGAAGTGACTAACCAGCAAGTATAATTCAATATAAACTCCTCTTATTCTAACTGAACCTGGTGTAACCTTGTTTTCCACCACCTAGTTAGATTACTATGTGATTAGGATTCAAAGGCTTACATGTGAACCATATCATAATGTACACATTGTCATACTTACACACCTAGGTCATAAATGTGACAAATGAAAGATAAAGTAAAATAAAGCAATAAAGCTTGCTTACTGCTATTGAAGTGGCATGCGTATTTAAATTATAAGTTACTCCTTATATGTCAATATCAACTATAGCTGAAACCTTGCAGCAGTTAACACATACTCTATACAGAAATAGAAATAGGTATGTGCTAATTAGCCATGTGTTCTGCCCCTGGAACTGCCTGCAGTAAGTCATTTATGCAACCAAGCACTGAATTAACACAGCCAATTGTGTTAATGAACATGGGCGAAAGCTTGTGCTCAGCCATCATAGAAGAGGTAAGTGCTAGGGAGTTTAATGTTGGGGAGGTGTCAGTTTGAGTCTGCAAGGGACATCGTGGGGGGTGGAGGTTAGTGAAGTGGTACTTTAGGGGGATGTGTGTGTATTTGTGTATGTGTGTTTGGGTTGAGGGGACTGTCATACATCCACACTTTCCTAGACTAACAAGTAATTCCTACAACATTGTGTTATGGGTAACACAAGCCACCAGGTACAACTGTTTCATCTCTTACCTTAAAAGCAATTAAACATAACGTGGATGGGAGAAATCACTAGATACCCCAGGATTAACTCTTTCATCTCCTGCCTTAATGGCACCTAAACATAACATGGATTGGGGGGGGCAAACACCAGACAACAGGGATAACTCTTTAATCTCATGCCTTTACAGCGCTTAAACATACCATGGATTGGGGGGGGGCAACCACTAGACAACAGGGATAACACTTTGATCTTATGCCTTTATGGCACATAAACATAACATGGTTTGGGGGGGCAACCACTAGACAACAGGGATAACACTTTGATCTTATGCCTTTATGGCACATAACATGGTTTGGGGGGGCAACCAATAGAGAACAGGGATAGCTCTTTAATTTCATAGATTAATGATATTTAAACTTAACATAGATGGGGGCAGCCACTGAGCACCAGGGATAATGCCTTCATCACATGCCTTACTGGTACTTAAACATGACATGGATGGCAGGAGCCACAAGTCACCTGGTATAACATTTAATGTCATGCCTTAATGTCACTTAACAAAGCCACTACCTAGCAGGGACAACTCTATAACAATGTGCCTTGAAAGGTATTTACAGAAAAAAAAAAAAGAAAGACAATGTGGGTCAGGGGGACAACCAGACACCAGGGATACTCTAAATAGGGTGCCTTAAAGGTACTAAAAAGTTTTCAAGCCCTGCACCCTCCACAGAAAATATTAATCATCTGCACCTCCACTAGATACCAGGGATAACATGAGAATAACAGCACCTAAAACCTAATAAATAAATAAATAAATATCTTAGGAGGCTTCAAACTCTCCCCACTGACAAAAGAAACAGTGGGATTAACCCACTATGACACCCAATAAGTTAGTGGAATAGTTTTTCTTTACTTATAATTTGGATCTTCAGCATTATTCATTACCTGCAACAGTTCATCACTTAGAAGGGAAATATAAGCATACCTCTCAACCTCATAACACAAGTAAATCTAGACAAAGCCAAAATCGATGATGAGACAGTTAGGGACTTGATTTTAATTATTCCTCTTATAAACTTAGAAAGTCAGTAGAATAACAGTTTTTGCATTAGGGTGCATTTACTGAAAGTTAAGAAGTCTGAAACTATAATGTCTCTCATTATTGGCTGAAGTGTAATTATGTGTGATTTATTAGGACATAAGGGACTTCTGATAATTCAGGAACAGATAAAGGGTATTTGATATGTGTGTGTGTGTGTGTGTGTGTGTGTGTGTGTGTGTGTGTGTGTGTGTGTGTGTGTGTGTGTGTGTGTGTGTGTGTGTGTGCTTGCCCATTTGAATACACGTACTGTGTGCAAGAGAGTGAATGGGGGTGCCTGTGTTAATATGATGCATTGGCCACCGGGGTTAACTACCATAGGAAGTGCAGATCTGGACTTGCTATATTTATCAGAAATTCAGAGACATGGCAATTAGCCAGTAATGAAGTCTTTCCTCTGATTTGTAAAATACTGCATTATGGAAACAGGACCTTTTTTATACCACCCTTACCACAGATACTGGGGTTCTCTCTGAATCCCTAGGTCAGTGTACTGGGCACAACAGATACATCATTAAGAGGAAGTCACTTCTGAGTGCTAAAAAAAAACAATTTTTTTTTTATACAAAGGTTGACATATACTGTTATATTATGATATGTTGTATCAGGAGTATCATGATGTATGTTGTCATTCATGTCACAATATGTACTGCTGAACCACATCCTACTGCATAAGCTTTTGCATATCAGCTGTGTCTCATGGTAGCCTCCTTATTTTCAGTTGTGTCAGCCTGACATTGTACCTCCATCTTCTGTTTAGTTTAGTAAATACTTCCATCAGGTAGCTAATGTTATGTTGTCCCGTTCTCACCTTCATTCTTGCTGGTTGGGTTCAGAGCCAATCATTGGCTCTGACTTGGCCGCATACTAAGATCAAGAGTTTCCACTGGCTTGAGATTAGACTCTATCCCAACATGCCTAGCTAGAGTTACCCAGATCTCATTTGCCGCTTGAAGCTACGGGATTGCTTTGCGACTGGCTCAGGCTAAGTTGTGTTTTTTTCAATTTAAATTTGTTAATTTTTTGACATTATTGTATCAATAGTTCTTCTTTATAGTTCTACTTTATAGTAGGAAATTCTTTAAGTGCTTGTGTGCCCCTTTGTTTATCGTCTTTTTGCTGTTTGTTGTTGAGGCTGTCGTTTTCCCTTCCAGGCCTTCTATTTTTTTTAGTTAGTCCCTAACAAATATGTTTTAGTTAGAGGATTAATTTTTTGCCTTTAATTTCAGACCGTTTCAGTTAGAGGGCTTCCCCTTCCTTCTTTTTACTCCCCTTTCTCAGGAGTTCGCCATTTAAGTTAGAGGCATCTCCACAGTCTGAGGAGCTATCTTTTAACTTAGAGACTCTCCACTCCCTTCCTATTTTAAAAAACAAAACAAAAAAAAAAAAACAAAACAAAACTTGCCTTTCTGCTTCTCATTGGTATTCTTCTGCAGTTAGGGTTGTTGACTATTGTGTTCTTGTCTTTTGATTGTCAGACGTCTAAGGAGTCTTCCAAAGAATCCAAACCTTCTGGATTCATAAAATGTGACTCATGCACACAAAAAAGCACCTTCGGAACTGACTAGGAGCCAAAAAAGAAACCGGTCTCCATCTTTGGAACTGGTGTGTTCTGTACCGCAGTCTCCACTTCTCCCGTCTGTGACAGGTAGTCACCGCTCATCCACCTATTCCTCTCAATCATCCAGGAGCCTTTAGGATGATGTTGTGGAGAGGGTGGTGAAGAGGTTACTTAGGACACCGGCCTTGGCAAAAATTTTATCAAGCCCAGCCCATATGGACATGGAACCGACTGCCCAACCTACTTTGTCATTTATTCCTCCTTTGACTCACTTGAACACGGAGCCAGAGTGCATGGAAGGCATTGTGGTGGAACTATCGGATTCGAAAACCACCGGCCTTTTGGTTCTGATATCTGCTCCGATCTCATCAATACCACCATCTATCGAGGGATCTGGGAGCTGACACTCTTGTTGGATCCAGGTGGGAGAGTGGGATTGGGCACTTGTCGGATCCTACTCTCCCACTTGGGGCTTCAGCGCAGGTGGGTTCGGCACCCACATCAGCCTCGGAGCCATTGCCGTTGGTGTGGGGGAGGTCTCCAGGCTCTTCAGAGCAGGAAACTCTCTCAGACCGGAATCGTGGTGCCTTCGAGGTGATGAGGAGTGTGCTGTCCCCCCCAGACCACTCCACCCTCAGTTGCAGCTGCTCCATCCCCTTTGGGGCCAGTGTCTACCTCCACACCACCCCTCCATCCGAAGCATAGGGAATCAGTGCCCCAGGATGCCCCCTTGGGTGACCTCCCCTTCCGAAACCTCCCTAGAGTACCATTCTGAGGATGTCCCTCAGAAGAGGACTTGTAAGAGGAAGCATTTGGATTCCCCCAAGTCTCTCACATCAAACACAGACTTGGAGGACTCAGAAGGGTGTTCACGGTCCCACTATGAAGATGTCTCTTTTTCGGACATCCTGGAAATCCTCAAACAGAGGGGTGGCTGGAAACCGCTTTCCCCTTCTGAAGATAAGTCCATGTACCTGGAGGCATTTGGTTCCTGACCCTCCACCTCTTGGGTGTCTCTGCCTTTTGACCACCTGCTGGGTGTAGTCAGTCAAAAGGCATGGAGCTCTCCAGAATCTATGGAACTAGTTCTGAGGAGGCCCAATAAGTTTATTACAGCACCAGATGACAAATGTTTCCTGACTAAAGGTGTTCCAGTTGATGCTATGGTGGTTGTGGCAGCCACAAAGAAGGAATTAGCAGACACTTACTCTTCTGTCCATTCATCAAACAAGGAGTCCAGTACGATGGACAGATACGGGAAGCATATGTTTTCTTCAGCAGCCTTTATCCTTAGGTCACTGAATTAGTTGTCCCATTTTACTTGTCTCCAGAGGGATCTCCTCAAAGAGCTGGGAGATACTCTCCAGGATCCTACAGCTGCGGGTGCTTCAGACAAGGCTGCTTCCCAGCTTGTGACCTTAGTTTCTGTAGTTAACTCCTCCATGCAGCTTATCTCCTACTCAGCCGATGGAGTGAGCAGGGCAGCAGGTACAGGAATTGCCTTATGGAGACATTCCTGAATGCTCCTTTGTGAGTTTGTGAAGCCCATCAAGTCCTCCTTTACCAATGCCCCATTTGATGGCTCGTCATTGTTCAGGCCCAATCTAAAAGAAACTCTTATCAGGTGTGAGCAAGAAGGCAAACCTCTCTCTGCTGTGGGAGTACATTTCTCCACACCCACTAGAATTTATGCCAAAGGTCAAAAGGGTGGAAAAATGTGGTTCCGGAAATCTCAGGGAGCTTCGCCTGATGCACATGGTGATTTTTTTTCCCTAGGGACGAAGGAGGAAATAATAATGGAAGATGCCACCCTTGCGGCAGAGGGGGCCCGCAGAATCAGGGTTAAAGAGATACGTTCTCTGGTAGGCCCTTCCAGTGGTCCTGAAAGGAGGCTCACCTGTCCACCTCTGGAGGCTGTAGGGGGGAGATTGCCACTGTACCCAGAAGCCTGGCAAAGTATCACAAAAGGTGCATGGGTACAGTTGATTATATCCAGGGGATACAGCATTCCTTTCTCTCTGTCATCCCTTCCCAAAAAACAAAAGTCAATCCCAGATGTGCCTCCCAATCTAAGGAAACAAGCAAACCCAGAAGTTCAAAGGTTTCTAGAAAAATGAGTCATCCAAGAAGTCCCTGCAGACCAAGTTGGATCCAGAACTTACTCAAGATTCTTTTCAGTTCCAAAGAAAACAGGGGACTGGAGGGCCATTTTGGATCTGAGCAGACTGAACAGGTCTGTCAAGGAAAACAAAGTTCCAGATGGTGACACTGCAGTCCATACTTCCTTTTCTGGGAAAGAACAATTGGATGTGCTGCGTCGATCTCAAGGATGCGTACTACCATATCAAAATGGACAGGCAATCCAGGAGATACCTACACTTCCAGCTGGGAGCCAGCCATTATCATTTCAGAGCTCTGCCCTTTGGTCTCACTACAGCCCCCAGAGTGTTCACCAAATGCATGGCAGTAGTTACGGCTCACCTGAGGGATCTAAGATTCCAGGTGTTTCCATAGCTAGATGACTGGCTCCTTACTACCACCACCAAGCATTGACTAATGAAGGCAAGGGACATCACAATTCATCTTTGCTCAGAGCTAGGCATCACTATAAACTATGAAAAATCTGCCTTGTTGCCCTGTTGACATATTACGTTTATAGGAGCAGACTTAAATACAAAAAAAATTGCCTCAGGAGACAGTGTCAGTCATATGACATCAGGTTTCAATTTTGATCAGGAGAAAGAAGATACAAACAAGATTTGTTCTCAAAGTGCTAGGATCGATGGCGGCAGCAATAAAACTAGTTCCCTTGGCACACTTCCATATGAGGATATTACAGTGGCTTCTCATGCAGGATCTACCCATGTCACACAAAATTCTCATCATGGAGTCCTGCTAGAAGGATCTACAATGGTGGCTTCAGTCTAAGCAGGTAACAATAGGTAGGCCATTTGTCCTCCCCCAACTGGTAGCCACAGTAACCATGACTGCTTCCCAGATAGGGTGGGAGGGGACATTATCTGGGACACACTGTTCAAGGAACGTGGCAGCAACACGAGTACCACTTGCAGATCAATGTCCTAGAGATGAGAACAGTGCTACTTGCGTTGAAAGCACTCCAGAGCTCTCTTCCTACAGAGATGATTGCAATTCAAACAGACATGTCTGTAGTGTGGTGCATCAACAAACAGGGTGGAACCAGATCTTACCCCTTGTGTCGAGAGGCTCTAAGAGTATCGCAATTGTCAATGTCTTCTCAATGCTTTCTGATTGCAATGCACATTCCTGGGAAATCCAACATAATAGTGGACAAGCTAAGCAGAGGCAATTCTGATGCCACACGAGTGGTCGATGAAGCAGGAAATTGCAAACCAGATTTTTCGCAAATGGGGCCAGCCTTACTGTGACCTTTTTGCCACCTCCATCAATACCAAATGCAGCAGCTATTTTGCCCTAGTCCTCCCCCCCCCAGGACAGTCACCCAGGGATGCACTTGTTCACGATTGGCCCCCGGGACTTCTTTATGCCTTTCCTCTGTTTCCACTAATAACCAAACTTCTTCAGAAAGCAAAATCATTGGGTTGAAAACTAATCCTCATTGCCCCTTACTGGCCTCATCAGATTTAGTTTCCCTTCCTATGGCCCCATCCCCAGGAGGAGCCATGGATCCTGGAACCAGTTCCAGATATTCTGGTTCATCAATCAGGTAAGCTCCACCCTTCTATTCAGACCTTCAAGCTAACAGCTTGGTTTCTCCACTTCCCATCTTAGCCAGGATTCCTGACATTTCCCCAGCAGTTCAACACATTTTCATCTCTTCACATACATCTACAACAAGAAAGCTTTATGCTAGCAAATAGAAGAGGTTCTCTTGTTGGGCTGTCAAAAATCATATTGATCCTTTTACAGCACCCATTTCAGAGATCCTTGAATTTCTAGCAGAAACATTTAACCAAGGGGCAGCTGCAGCCACTATCTGAGTTCAGCTGGCTACCATTTCCAGTTATCATGTTGGAGAAATGGGTTCCAATGTTATGTTACACAGATTATGCAAAGCCTTCCTAAAAGGTACTATCCTCTTAAGACCCCCAATAAGAGAACCACCTCCTCCTTGGGATCTAAATTTAGTTTTAGCTGCCTTGATTCTCCCTCCTTTTGAACCAGCTGCTACTTGTTCTCTGAAGTTCTTGACTTGGAAAACAATCTTCATAACAGCCATTACCTCAGCTAGGAGGGTATCAGAATTACAAGCTCTTTCTATTCGCCCCCCTTATTTAATTTTTCATAAAGACAGACTTTCTCTCAGAACCAATCCTTCCTTCCTACCAAAATTATGCTCTAAGTCAAATTTAAATCAGTCAATAGAACTACCCATATTCTTCCCTAATCATGGCAACAAGGCAGAATATAAACTTCACCAACTGGATGTTCATAGGCAGTTATGTTTTTACTTACACAGGACAAAATAATTCAGGAAATATGATCAATTGTTTATATCTTTCTCAGAAAACAGAAAGGGAACTTCAGTCCCAAAAGTAACCTTATCGAAATGGCTTACAGATACCATCACTCATGCTTATAGCTTACAGTGTAAACAACTACCAGGGAAAATTCAAGGGCATTCAATTAGAGCATTGTCTACCTCTACTGCATTTCAAGACAGACTGCCTTTAGACTCAATTTGTGTGGCAGCCACTTGGGTTAATCCTCATACCTTCATCACTCATTACAAAGTAGATCTGGCCTCCCAGAACAGGGTATCCTTTGGTTCCACTGTTCTGAAGAGTTTATTCCCTTAAGCCACCTGAGAGAGAAGGTGCTGGGGACACTGCCCCAACCAACAAGAATGACGGTGAGATAAGGACAACATAACATAAAGAAGTTATGTACTCACCATAATGTTCCATGTTTGTTGTCCATGATCTCGCCTTCTTTCTTGCATCCCACCCTCCTTCCCCCTTCCTGGAGGATCGAGAGGAATTATGTGGTATTTGGCCATATGTGCTTGAATTCCCTTCTTGCCTCATGAGTTTCATATAGGCTTAGGGTCTATTACTGTTGCTTTGTTAGGATATATAGGTGTGTGTATGTGTGTGTGTGTGTGTGTGTGTGTGTGTGTGTGTGTGTGTGTGTGTGTGTGTACATATATATATATATATATATATATATATATATATATATATATATGGATTCACTTCAGAAGATCGAACTTCCGAAATCTCGAACTACAAATAACCGAAACCAAAACCTCGTGTTTCGGAAACTCGAACTTCTGAAGAGAAACCATTAAAACAAAACAAAAACACAAGCTTTGCTTTTGCAGGGGGGCTTCACCCCCCTGCACCCCCCATGTGGGGGGCTGTGCCCCCACACCCCCCTACTTAAATATACTAACTCCAATATCGCGCTACAGTGGGGAGATGGGAAATCTCCCGTCTTGCGCTGTATGCGGAAGCGCAAAACGGGAGATTTCTTTACTTCCTGCCAACACCACGAAACAAAAAATACATTACGTACACACAAGGCATGCAACAATACTTGCCTCTTTGTGCACGTAATGTATTCAGGTAAGTAAAGTGTTATTTCGGAACACTACACACATTCGATTTATTAAAATCTCGATCATATGGTCTCGACCATATGCAAATCGAGATTTTAATAATTCGATTATGTGAAGTGTTCCCATATATATATATATATATATATATATATATATATATATATATATATATATATATATATATTCATATTTAGTCTAGTGTTCTAGGTTATCACAAACAAAATCTGGGTAACTCTCGCTAGGCATGTTGGGATAGGGTCTAGCCTTGAGCCAGTGGAAGCGCTTGAGCTTTAGTATGCAGTCGAGTCAGAGCCAAGGATTGGCTCTGAACCCAGCCAGCAAGAAAGAAGGCGAGATCATGGACAACAAACATGGACCGTTATGGTGAGTACATAACTTCCTTTTTTTTCTGTATATTGACTAAACTAATTGTCTTTGTTAGTTTTTGGAAACACACTCATATTTCTTGATTTTTCTGTAAATATTCAGTACAAGACTGGTGATGCCACTTGGGAAAGTGCTGCAGCATTGCTGTGCAGAACACTTCAACCTACCTTGTGCGGCAAAATGTGGTCACTTTAAGCTATAACTCTGCATAAAGCTTCATGTGATGCACTCACGAGTTTCAATTTTCTTTTCACTTTTCCTTCAGCATTGTTAGCTTCACATGTACACATGATGCTCTTACTTTAAGTGCCTGTGTATTCTTGTTTACGTAGTGCTAAATAGCAGTATTATTGTTTTTCCAAGATGCTACCTATTACAGTTAGTACACTTCCAAAAGATATAATTGCAAAGTGAGCACAAAACCTCACTTACCGGTCTTCATGTACATTTTTCTTGGCTTGCAGCACACGTTTTATTGAACCACTTAGTAATTGTCATTAATTTAAATTGACCTTTTATATTATATTGAGGTGTTGAGTACACCTTGTTCATTAGACTAATGATTTTTATATTTTAGCCTGTACTCAAGTTGTTAAAGAGACACTCTGGTGGTAAGGAACAAACAGAATTTGTAGTCTTTTCATCATGATGGTTGAGTCATTCATCTTTCTTCCTTTACTAATTCAATGGTTTTTAGTGTGCTGCAATCCGTAAAAGTTTAGATCGTTTAAACTGCAGAAAATCCTGGTTAATCATATTTTTTATCACTCAGCTTACTACCATGAGTTCTCCGATATGGAAATGATAGTTTGCTCCTGGCTGTTGTATTCTCCACTGTGACTGGATACTTCTGTATTGCTATGCTCATGATAGTAGATGATATATACATGCATAAAATCAGTCACTAATTCTGTTTACAGAAACAACTGTCACTATAAACCAGATGCCATCTTATTTTCCATTTGCTACAAACATGTTTGCTATGACTGTTAACACATAGCGGATTTAGGCATGGGCACAGGGGCGCACACCGGCCCCTTTTTCAACTTTCTTCTTCTTTTTTGTTTTGGAAACCAGGTGCATCTTTCCTGAAGAATCCTGTCACCAATGCGCCAAGTACATCGGAGATGTGATTCGAGGTTGCTGTCAGATGATTTTTTTAATAACATTTATAACGAACGGTCCTCCTCCAACTGCATCTCCTCTTGTAATTTAGGCGCGTCGGTGAGAGCTGTCAGTAATCATTGTGTAAGCTGTTGTCGGAAGACAATATTGTTCAATTTAAAAATGAAAACTAGATGAACAGAGTTTATAACTACTGCTACAAGTGATCTGCTAAGGTAATGTGCAAATTCTTTTGACACCTTAACAGCTGATGAAAGACTACACGCTCCCATGTATTATACAAACTGTGCAGGTGCGGTTGAATAGGGACTTGAGGTAAGATAACTGAAAGGATGTAGCCATGATCAGCCTTTTGTATAGGTGAGGAATTGTTCTGATTTCTAGATTAATGCCCTGTGCCTACTGTGACGTCAGTAAAGGTGAAAGGGAGCTGAAGCGGGAAATTTTACTGGGTGTAATTATGTTATTGTTTAACCTCGTACCGCCTTCACTAAAAGGTCTGTCACATCTGTTTCTTGTAGTAAGTAGAGATGTAAAAGTTCTGACATAAGTGCTGGGGACTAATGCTTATACTAGTCCTGTCTCGCATTCGAGGGTGCATTCAGGCATACTAACTGTTAAATATCGAAACGCACATTATCTCTTGGAATGAAATACCATTTTTATCGCTTTGAGTGGCAAAGTGCAGCGACATTCGCACATTCTTTAGCAGCAACTGAATCAGTGTTCTAAGTAACAAAAGTAACATAACCTCTCAGGTGTCCTTGGTTTTGCCTGTAAATTTTGGGTTGTACCTCATAAATTTGAGAATCTGTGACAGAATAATGAATGAGGGTTATAGTCATTACATAATTCAAATCATTACAGTTACAGACTGTTATAAATTCTCCTGTTCTGTCAGCTTTCTAAGTGAATATTAATTAGAGTCGCCACCTTTTTAAATGCACAAAGTAGAAATGTGAGATTTTGCAGGACAAACGACACCCATGGTTAGTGCAAAAGAGAGAACTTATTTTTTTTGCCAAAATAAACGCTTATTTTTGCAGAGCTTGATGCTTATGCTGTTTAATATAACATTTATGTGTTTCAGATACAACATAATAGTTTTTTGCAAGTATTAAAGAAAACTTAGGAAATTTTTTTTGTCATAAAATCTGGACATTTGCCATTTTTTTTTCACAGGAACAATAATGTAGTGAAACAAATACACTTTTTTATTAAGAATTTTTTGGAAACTACATGACACAACGAGCTCATAACAAAACTGTCTAAACCACTTCAGTGTCTCGTTGCAATGATGATGGTGCTCCTGTATAAAGGAAGTCACTTAGAATGGTCCATCTAGTTTAAGGATATGTGAGGGTGTTCTGTATTTAGGCTGTGTTCCCTTACGGATATTGTTATTTCCCCTCTCTGTTTATAACTTGGTTTAATCCACAAAGTCTACCTGCCTGCTTGATGGGTGCCATTTTGGAAGGAGTGGAGCTGACTTAGCAAACAGATTGATCTTAAATGTATCTTAAATGTACTTGTTTTGTGGACTACTCTAGGTACAAGAAGGGCACACTTGCGGTTTAAAACTTCAGGGCAAGTCTGCTGTAATGGATTAGTAACTACATAATTACAATCAAAACTTCAACTTTTCTAAATACTTTTCTTGCAGAGTATGTGTAGTGATTTTTGTAAAATATGGGGCATGAATGAATATAAACTATGTCAAATGCATATTCTTGAAGAGCTTTGTGCAAAGGTATCTGTTTTATGGGGGATGCAAAAGAGTTGCAACATCTAATCCCATATGGTACATAGTTTATACTTTGTACGCTTTTGGAATAAATACATATTGTTGTGTAAAATAATGTGTTGCCTTTATTATACAGTAAAAGTTTGAAAGCTGTAAAGTAGTTTTTTTTTAATTTAAATGTTTATGTTGGCTTGAGAAGTTTTGTGCACTTTTGTTCATGCAGTTAAAACTAATGCAGACTTGCTTGATGAATGAGTGATAAAAGGTGAAAAAAAGGTTGCCTCTGAATTGTAGCAGAAGGACTGAATCATTCATTACGACTTTTAAACATTCAGAGGAGGCTTGCATGATGAAGGAAACTTTTTGATTCATTCAAGATGTACATGTTTTTGTTACATAATTAAATAATTCCTTTAAAAAAAACGGATGTTAATTGTTTAATTGGGCTGCTTTCTGAAATCAAATATATGAACTCTGATTTCTTTATGGTCGAGGCCTGGGTTAACAATGACAACCACCAGTACTGTTAGCCAACAGGGTGCTGGCGAAAATTGGGCTACTGTTTGCCGAAGGAGGAGAAGAAGCGGAAGGCATGGCCGAAGGCAGGAAGAGAGGAGAAAGGCTAGGACAGTGGTAGTGAGGGTAGGAACTTTGAATGTTGGCAGTATGACTGGTATAGGGAGAGAGCTACCCAATATGATGGACAAAAGGAAGTTTGGTATATTGTGTGTGCAAGAGACCAGATGGAAGGGGAGTAAGGCTAGGTGTATCGGAGGTGGGTTCAAAAAAAGGCAGGAGTTTGAGCTGGATATGGCAGAGTTAAAGATGTTAAGATTTGCACTGGGTGTGATGAGGGTGGACAGGATTAGTATATTAGAGGGTCAGCCCAGGTTGTAAGGTTTGGAGACAAAGCCAGAGAGGCAAGATTACATTGGTTTGGACATGTGCTGAGGGGGGATGCTTAGTATATTGGGAAAAAGATGCTAAGGATGAAGCTACCAGGTAGCAGGAAAAGAGGAATGCCTAAGATAAGGTTTATGGATGTGGTGAGAGAGGACATGCAGGTGGATGGTGTGACAGAGCAAGATGCAGAGGACAGGAAGAAATAGAAACAGATGCTCAGCTGTGGTGACCCCTAACGGGAACAGCCGAAAGAAGATGATGATTTCTTTATTGTTACTATATTCTTATAATTATTGCAAATTAATTTAGATGTACATTGGGAAGAAAGGGATTTTAACTTTTGTGAATTCTAGCAGCAGTACAGAATCCTGTTTGCAGTGCTTTACTTGAAGAAAACAAAGTGAAAAAGAACCTTTCACTTTCCACAAGCAGACAGGTTTAACACAGGAAGCTACACATTTCTGCAGATGTACAAACGAAGCAGCAACTGTTCTAAACATTTATACTGTCTTCAATGTATGTGGGGGGGGGGGGGTAATGGCTTGAAAAAATATAGGGAGTTTTGAGAAATGACAAATTGTTTAGTGTACTGAGTCTTCCTACTCTGGTTTATCTTGCAAAATATAGCAGAAAAGTAAGGTTAGTAACACGGTGCTGCTGTCTTACAGACTTTATTTCTGCAGTTCACTTCTTGGATGGGCCGTCTCCTGTATAGAGCCTATATGTCTTTCCTATGCCAGTGTTGGCATTCTTTTTGGTGCTTTGATTTTCTCCCACATCCCAATCACATACTGTAAGTGAATTGGCAGTCTTCTAAACTGTTTGGGTGAGAGAGCGATTGTGTGTGTTCAGTTCAAAGAAATGTTATCTAGTAATCATCTGCTCGATCTGATTGCAGATAATCTTTTTGCATTTTAAGATATACCCCTCCCTTTAGAGACTGATTTCTGAACTGATATCCTCAGGTAATCTGGACAGCATCTCTGTACACTATGGTTCCTGTAACTTAAATTCTCCTTTGATGGCCATTTATCCTTTCAGGTGTCTTGCTGTACTTAGTGTATTGTAGGTAGTTCCACCTACCCTTCAGGGTGCTTGTTTACTGAGATATGGAAATACTGCACATCTTAATTATTAGGTCATGTCATCTGTTTGAGTAAACTGTGTTATATTTTGAGTCATTTTTATCACTCAACTTTTTTATAAACTTTGTTTCTGAGTGATACCATCCTACACTCATAGGTAAGTTGGAAGAGTTATGATGTTAGGTACACAAATTTCCCACTCCAGATATTTGGTTGGATGTATCTGCTTTCCAAGAGCCTTTGTCTATATTTTTGATGTCTGCAGGTTGAGAGGTATGCTGACCTCAGTTTGGTCATTTATGCTTCATGCGTTGTTGGTGAGATGAAGGGAGTTTGGTAATTGGCTAGTATGTAGCAGATTATCTTATTTACATTAACAGTATCTTATTTGCATTAACAGTATATGGAGTATTTCTAGGTCATTATTTCACTATATAAGCCTAGATAGGGTGGAGTTTTGGAGAAATATAGACAACCCTCCACCAGCCACAGGGACTTTCAAAGTAGTAGGCATTGAAGTTAAGCAGGAAAGGTGTGTTCTTAGCACACAGGATAACATCATATGACTCTTTGATAAATGTGACACAGTCACTTTAAATCCCTTTTATCCCCTGTCAAATGTAAAAAAAAGTGATATTGATATTGGTGTAAAATGTTTTAATAGCCACTAAGCAAGCAAGGACAATCCACAACATGCACACATCCCAGCTACAGTGGTACCACCTAATCTGCAGTAGAGATTTTGTCTATAGTGGCTAATTTATGAGTAAATTCCTCAGTTCTGTGAATGCCTGCAGTTACTTCAGAGTGTCTGATTGCCTCTGAATGAGTGTAGAAGGGGATAAAACACAGCCTATCCACAACTACCCCAGCTGTCTACTATATTTGTTTACTGTATCACAGTTATATTTGGTATCTTAAGATACCTTTTAGTGTTAATTATGAGCAGGAACATTGTATTAGAGGTCATCCATACATTTATCTGTCAACTGAATGTATATTGCTTTCTTTTTACACGTCAGAGCATCTTAAGGTGATCTTTACACCCCCCCCGAAAACCAGTGTCCCATTTTCTCACACCCACCCCAGTAGCTGACTAACCAGACTGCGCCCCCCCCCTTCACAGATTCCTGGATCCGCCACTGGTCCCAGTTGACAAGAATACTATAGTTTCCCTGTCAAAATCATTTTCAGCAGCATGGCTGTAATCTAGTTACTGCTGTTTTCTTCTTGTTCTGATCCATGTGTCAATACAGTATGTCAGCATCTTCAGCAGCAGGCTTATAATGCATTGCTTTTGCTGACATTTAGTATAATCCTTGCAGAATCTGTGGGGGTAACTGTGATTTAGTGTGCCTTCCAAAACTCACAAGTAAAACTGAATTCATATTTTGGCAGTCTGCAGAACTTTTCCCATTTTCTGGATAATTCTGGCTTTCTGTATCGGTAACATTACTGCCATGTCAATGCTGTAGAGAGGAACGTCAATTGTGAGTACAGAGTGAAACGTTTACCACATGTTTTAACTGTGCTTACTTGAGACTAGAAATAGCATTAAATCAGTAGAATATAGTACAGACTACTCATATTTTACACTGCTGAGAGGTTGATGTGTGACTGTACAACAGCTGTGTTCATGTGCGAATCTGGTCATCCCTCCACTCTCGTCGTAGTCATTTGTGCTGACATCATCAATTCCAGTCTCATCGATGATCATGTTACATGTGCCCTAATTTTAAATGTATTTGCTAGTGTATTGCACTGTTATGTAATGGGCTACCTGTCCCACAGGTATATAGACAGCCTGAAGTCGACACAGCAGAACTATTTAATAACATTTTTTTTACTACCCTGTCTATGGAACAGGCTCCCCATCCATGTGAAGTAGAGCTCCTCCCTAACCCAATTCTAATGCAACTTGGACAATTGGATGGGAAACTGGAAATTCATCCCTGGTTTGTCCCCATATCTCTAATGGACACAGGCAACCTGTAAATGGTTTATCTCCCAGGTCCACGGTTACACTTATTAAGGGTATCAGAACTTGTCAGAGATTCGGGATGCATGGCTAGGCTTAAAAAGGCCATTGTGGTCATTAGCCTAGTAAACACCTATGAACCTAAACCAGCAACCAGGAGCATCAAAGAATGCTGTATAGTTTTACTTGCAGTTGTGCTCAGACAGTGTCTGGTTTTATTTGATTTAGTGGATGTGTTCATTCTACTTGTGACTGTTCTTTTTTATTGAAAAAAAAATTGTTTCTGTCATATTGCCTTATATTTGATCTGAAATTACCAATAAGTTATTTCATAATTACGGATTTCTGTTCAAGATTTATGAACCTTTGGAATGCTGTTCAATTTTATATCATTAACGATCAAGCTGCTTTTACAAACTAATGCATTAAATTTATGGTTGGATTTTGGAAATTCTTATCTGTTTCAATGCCTTAAATGCAACGTTCCTTAGTGTCCATGCCATTGTAGCCAAAGATGATGGTATTATTGTAGTCATGAGAGACAGTCTTGTCATCTTGCTGGTTTCATCATAGCCATCAGTGTCAACGTCATTGTGGTCATCTTTTGTCAGATCCTCATATGTTCATAATTCACACTGCTTCCATGAAATATGGGTAAACCATTTCTTTCTTTTATTTTTTGTGACTTTTGATGTTACAACTCATAAAATCCTTTGCGAGAAGACAAAAATCATAAACCTAAAAAATATCTATATCTGCACTGTGAATGGTGAGGTGTATGGAGAAGGGAAAATGTTAGTGTATGCATTTAATTTCTAATATGCTTTCATAACAATTTAGATTCTTGAATATTCTTCATTATTTATCTGCTGACGTCTTCTTGTCTAATATTAGCGATTGCTGACAGAGTAGGAAAATGTAAAAATATTTGTTCTCTGTAAAAAGGTTTACTATGGAGTTCAGAACTTGTGCCCAATATGGAAAGCATACCTCTCAACCTCTGCTCAAGTAATGTGAACAAAACCTAAAATTATGGGGGGACAAAGGCCTAAAAATGGAGACATATTTTAGTATTCCTCTTATAAACTTACAAAGTTGCTAGAATAAAAGGATTTGTTAGCATGCATTTTCTGCAGGATATCTGAATCTCAAATGTATGTCATTATTTCTTGATTTCAAACCACAGCAATGTGCCAGAAAACCATACATTTTATGAGGAACCAGTCAAAAACAAGAGGCAAAAATCTGGATATTCTGCAAAAATCTGGACAGTTGAGAGTATGATGGAAAGTCACAAACAAGTAGTCCGAAGATCTTAATAAAATTAATGTTGTAGTGCTGTTCTATGACTGTTACAATAATGTTGCTTTTAATGAACGAAAGTACAACATTCTACTTTTCCGTAGTTCGAGGAGATAGGACATTGGTTTCCTGGTCTGCCAAATACTTGTTTCCTTCTTGTAATAACGGATGTTATTATTTTCTAAAGAGCTGTTTTGTGAACGTTATTGGGTACCTTAACTGTTTGGTGCAGTTACTTGGATTTCCAAATCGTTTGCATGCTGCTGCATTAGAAATTACCACTGGGCCCAAAAGAGTATCAGGTTTTCTGTCAGGCAAGTTTCTGGTATATCACTACACAATTTTAAAAATATCAGTAGAGTCTAAGGTCCCCACGGGTAAGCTTTACTAAAACGTTCTTCACTAGACCTGATTGTATGCGAGAGGGAAAATTGTATGCATCTGGGAAATTGAAGCATGTGTAATTACTTATGCTAATAGAATTAAGCTATTAAATTGTGTGCTACTACAATATAGTCAAGGACAGAGTATCCTTGTCAGAAGGGCAGAGTATCCTTCTCAGGGGTGGAGTGGGTTCTAATCAAATATAAAGAAAAGGATCAGAAAGGATTCTTTCACTGGCAATGTAAGGGACCCTAATTATAGTTGCATATCTATCCCTTTGGTATGAGTGGGTTTTTATAATGGGTGCCAATACAAGTAGTTTAAAAGAGCCAGAATATGGGACTTCCAAGCAGGTATATGTTTAATAAGTATGGAAAAGACAGCTGAAGTTCTTTGTTAAAAATGGTCTAAAATCACTAAAAATGATAGCACTTTACAGTTTCTAGGAAAATGTACTTTTAAGAAAATTTTAGAAAATCTTAAAATTAAAGTGAAACAAAAGGGTAATATGGTACTGACCTCTTGTTGGTCAGCTTTGAATGGTTGTTAGGAAAAATCCAAAAATAAGGACAATTAATCTGTAGTTAGCAGCTTAAAATATAGCTCAACTAGATTAAAGTCAGCTAACAGAACAGTACATACATTACAAAAATGTGCAGATGAGAAATCCCATTCCTGGAAAATGTATTCATTATGACTGTTAGAAAAATGATCAGTCATGCAACCAAAAGTGTCAGATGATGACTGTCTACTGTCACTTTCTGCACTCCCCTCCACCTTATGACCTACCCATGCCTCGAAAAGCTGATAGTCTTCTCTCTCCAAGATGGGAGGTGAAGGTGAGTTTTGCTAAAACAGCTGTCACTTCCCCAGATAAAGCCCAAGTTACTTCCAGCACTTTCAGTCATTCCTTGGGTCAGTTTATAACCCCAGACTCCATCAACATCATTCAGTACCTGCTGTGATACCTTCAGATGAATGTTAATGTGTGCAGCTAATAAAGGGAAACAGTTGTATCACAGACATAAATATGTAACACATGCTAAACATATGGGAAAATTGAAAACCACAGATCTTATGAGGAACCGACCAAAAATATGAGAAAAAATCTGGATATTCTGCAAAAATCTAGATAGCTGAGACGTGTGCGAAAATCATAAACACGTAGTGCTTATAATCAAAAAGTAGCACTTTAGGTAAGATTAAGCACATTATTACCTAATTTCCAATTGTTATAGATGGGGAGGAATATCAGTGGGCATCCCCTGCCAAGCAAAATGCGGGAGAAGAGACAGATTCTGACTCTTCTACTAATTCTGATATGCCTCCTACACAAATGCACCCCTTGCAAGAAGGGCCAAATCCAGTAGCAGCTAGAGTTAGTGAGGTTGAACCTGCTACGATTGTGGTATGGACTCACGTCGATCAATCGAAGGTGGTTTCAATGAGCAAAAATGAACCAAAACCAGTTTACCAAAACTGCCTTCAGCAAACATTGTAACATTTTTTTGCAGGGGAGCAAGCCCCCCCTGCACCATCCATGTGGGGGCACTCCCTGCACACCCTAGAATTATATATACCATCTTCAAGGTTGCACAACAGTGGAGAAAAAGGCAATCTCGAGTTTCCTTGAAGGAGGTTTCAGCAAATTGGCTTCAGTTTCTTTACATTTGCTGAAATCTCCTTTGATGGATTGACATGCTGCCTAGTAGTATGATCATGGACTGCATTGGAGTTTAAAACCACAGTAGATTCTCTCTCTCTCTCCCACCCAAACACATTTGGCAAAATATGCATAAATCTTAGAAGGACATGTAGAATTGCAAAACCTCACCTGAGAGCAGTATTAAAAGCCTGCATACCTCCTGTTATTTTTAGGAAAGTATGAGATAAATCTAACATATGTGACAACATTTCAAATCATACTACCTGCTATAAATAACCTCTTAAAAGCCATTACCACAGGATGCCTTCCTACCCCTAATTGGGACAAAATGTATATCTATATCTACTTATATATCTGTATCTCTCTATTCATGTGTAATATGAGTTACTGGTGTTTCATCAACTTCTTGTTTAACTGAATGAAACAGGAATATGGTATTTCAGCCAAATTTTTTTTCAAAGTTTCTCTTGTATCATTCAAGGCTAGTTTGTTGTCAATAGTGCCCTTTTTTGATAACTGTTATGTGTGATTGCACAGAATTGCAGGTGAGGCTGATTTGCCCATTTCTATAATATTATGCAATCTTAGACTTGGTATATATAAGGATGTGCAATAAAACTAGTGGTAAAATATATCTACAGAGACTCAATTCTTTAAATTTATTCTTCTCTTTTAGATGCCCATGACAGCTTTACCTTTCATTATGGAACAGATCATGCCACTCCTTAACTTCAGACACAATCAGAATGTCACAGCACTAGCTGTCAAAGCATGTCAATGTATGTCACAGTTGTAACATTCTGACAGCTATGCAAAAACCCTGACAAGGTCTACTGTTTCCATTATCCCCATGGAACGTAGGGGATGAGGTCCGTAGAATGTTATGACATCTGAGAACTTTTTTGGAGGATGTGATGACATTTTTCATTATTACTTAATCAGCCTAGAATGTTTGCATTCAGATATAGTCAGAATGATACAGCAATAGCTGTCAGTGTAGGCTACAGCTGTAACATTCTAACAGTTATATAAAATCACTGAAAAGATCTAGTGTTCTCCATTATCAAAGGGGATAAAAGGAGTGTGACCCTTACAGTGCTATTCCATCTAACACTTTTTTTGAGGAATGGCATTTGTAATTATTCTTTAATCACTTTATAATGTTTGCATCCAGCAGTGCTTACTTATGTTCAAACTCTTTCGTATATTACATTGTACAGTATGATTAAACTGTAAAGAAAGATGTGCCAAAGGCTGTTTTAGTTAACCATCAGATTCTGTTCATCTTACCGTCAGTAATTTGTCATCAGTCATGTGCTTCATTATATTTACCTTAACTCTAAATGAGTAGGGATGGACAAGATTTATACTTAACAATGTTACAACGTGTCATTTGCAGGTACAGATACTAGTATTTACTGCGTTCCTTCTTATAAACAATAAAACACAATAACAGAAGAAGCATATTAGTAGACTAGCACAAGAAAGTGGAACACATCCAGACTGAGTGCAAACAAGTTCAGTTAAGATAGTATGACCCCCTCCTAACAAGTATTCATGAAGTAAAAACATCAGGACAGATATGAAGTATGGACAAAGGCCACACTGTAAGTGGCAGAGTTTGCCACCACCAATCAAGGGGTACCTAAGTGGGAGTGTCAGTGACCAAAGGCATAAAATATATCAACAGAGACAATATGTGGTATAATCCCATGAGGTCTGAAGTGCAACTGAATAAAGAGACAATATGTGGTATAATCCCATGAGGTCTGTAGTGCAACTGAATACAGAGACGGTATGTGGTATAATCCCATGAGGTCTGTAGTGCAACTGAATACAGAGACAATATGTGGTATAATCCCATGAGGGCTGCAATGCAACTGAATACAGATACAGTATGTGGTATAATCCCATGAGGTCTGTAGTGCAACTGAATACAGAGACAATATGTGGTATAACTCCATAAGGTCTGTAGTGCAACTGAATACAGAGACAGTATGTGGTATAATCCCATGAGGTCTGTAGTGCAACTGAATACAGAGACAGTATGTGGTATAACTCCACGAGGTCTGTAGTGCTAATGAATACAGAGACAATATGTGGTATAACTCCATGAGGTCTGCAGTGCAAATGAATACAGAGACAGTATGTGGTATAACTCCATGAGGTCTGTAGTGCTACTGAATACAGAGACAATATGGGGTATAACTCCATGAGGTCTGTAGTGCATTTGAATACAGAGACAGTATGTGGTATAACTCCATGAGGTCTGTAGTGCTAATGAATACAGAGACAGTATGTAGTATAACTCCATGAGGTCTGTAGTACTAATGAAAACAGAGACAATATGTGGTATAACACCATGAGGTCTGTAGTGAAACTGAATACAGAGATAGTATGTGGTATAACTCCATGAGGTCTGTAGTGCTAACGAATACAGAGACAATATGTGGTATAATCCCATGAGGTCTGTAGTGCAACTGAATACAGAGACAGTATGTGGTATAATCCCATGAGGTCTGTAGTGCAACTGAATACAGAGACAATATGTGGTATAACTCCATAAGGTCTGTAGTGCAACTGAATACAGATACAGTATGTGGTATAATCCCATGAGGTCTGTAGTGCTAATGAATACAGAGACAGTATGTGGTATAACTCCATGAGGTCTGTAGTGCTAATGAATACAGAGACAGTATGTGGTATAACTCCATGAGGCCTGTAGTGCTAATGAATACAGAAACAATATGTGGTATAACAGCATGAGGTCTGTAATGCTAATGAATACAGAGACAATATGTGGTATAACTCCATGAGGTCTGTGGTGTTACTGAATACAGAGTCATTATATGATATTACTCCATGAGGTTTGTAGTGCAACTGAATACAGAGACAGTATGTGGTATAACTCCATGAGGTCTGTAGTGCTACTGAATACAGAGACGATATGTGGTAGAACTCCATGAGGTCTGCGGTGCTACTGAATACAGAGTCATTATATGGTATTACTCCATGAGGTCTGTAGTGCTAATGAATACAGAGACAGTATGTGGTACAACTCCATGAGGTCTGTAGTGCTAATGAATACAGAGACAATATGTGGTATAACTCCATGAGGTCTGTAGTGCAACTGAATACAGAGACAGTATGTGGTATAACTCCATGAGGTCTACAGTGCAACTGAATACAGAGACAGTATGTGGTATAACTCCATGAGGTCTGTAGTGCTAATGACTACAGAGACAATATGTGGTGTAACTCCATGAGGTCTGCAGTGCTACTGAATACAGAGTCATTATATGGTATTACTGCATGAGGGCTGTAGTGCTAATGAATACAGAGACAATATGTGGTATAACTTCATGAGGTCTGTAGTGCTAATGAATACCGAGACAATATGTGGTATAACTCCATGAGGTCTGTGGTGCTATTGAATACAGAGTCATTATATGGTATTAATCCATGAGGTCTGTAGTGCAATTGAATGTAGAGACAACATGTGGTATAACTCCATGAGGTCTGTAGCACAACTGAATACAGAGACAATATGTGGTGTAACTCCATGAGGTCTGTAGTCCAACTGAATACAGAGACAATATGTGGTATAACTCCATGAGATCTGTAGCACAACTGAATTCAGAAACATTATATGGTGTAACTCCATAAGGTCTGTAGTGCAACTGAATATAGAGACGGTATGTGGTATAACTTCATGAGGTCTGTAGTGGTAATGAATACAGAGACAACATGTGGCATAACTTCATGAGGTCTGTAGTGCAATTGAATACAGAGACAATATGTGGTATAACTTCATGAGGTCTGTAGCACAACTAAATACAGAGACAATATGTTGTGTAACTCTATGAGGTCTGTAGTACAGCTGAATGCAGAGACAATATGTGGTATAAATCCATGAGGTCTGTTGTGTTACTGAATAAAGAGACAGTATGTGGTATAACTCCATGAGGTCTGTAACACAACTGAATACAGTGACAATATGTGGTGTAACTCCATGAGGTCTGTAGTCCAACTGAATACAGAGACAATATGTGGTATAACTCCACGAGGTCTGTAGCACAACTGAATTCAGAGACATTATATGGTGTAACTCCATAAGGTCTGTAGTGCAACTGAATATAGAGACGGTATGTGGTATAACTTCATGAGGTCTGTAGTGGTAATGAATACAGAGACAACATGTGGCATAACTTCATGAGGTCTGTAGTGCAATTGAATACAGAGACAATATGTGGTATAACTTCATGAGGTCTGTAGCACAACTAAATACAGAGACAATATGTGGTGTAACTCTATGAGGTCTGTAGTACAGCTGAATGCAGAGACAATATGTGGTATAACTCCATGAGGTCTGTTGTGTTACTGAATAAAGAGACAGTATGTGGTATAATCCCATGAGGTCTGTAGTGCAACTGAATACAGAGGCAATATGTGGTATAACTTCATGAGGTCTGTAGTGCTACTGAATACAGAGACAATATGTGGTGTAACTCCATGAGGTCTGTAGTGCAACTGAATACAGAGACAATACGTGGTGTAACTCCATGAGGTCTTTAGTGCTGCTGAATACAGAGACAATATGTGGAATAACTTCATGAGGTCTGTAGTGCTACTGAATATAGAGACAATATGTGGTATAACTCCATGAGGTCTGTAGTGCAACTGAATACAGCAACAATATGTGGTATAATTCCGTGAGGTCTGTAGTGCAACTAAATATAGAGACAATATGTGGTATAACTCTGTGAGGTCTGCGGTGCTATTGAATACAGAGTCATTATATGATATTACTCCATGAGGTCTGTAGTGCAACTGAATACAGAGACAGTATGTGGTATAACTCCATGAGGTCTGTAGTGCTACTGAATACAGAGACAATATGTGGTATAACTCCATGAGGTCTGCGGTGCTACTGAATACAGAGTCATTATATGGTATTACTCCATGAAGTCTGTAGTGCTAATGAATACAGCGACAGTATGTGGTACAACTCCATGAGGTCTGTAGTGCTAATGAATACAGAGACAATATGTGGTATAACTCAATGAGGTCTGTAGTGCAACTGAATACAGAGACAGTATGTGGTATAACTCCATGAGGTCTGTAGTGCAACTTAATACAGAGACAGTATGTGGTGTAACTCCATGAGGTCTGCAGTGCAACTGAATACTGTGACAATATGTGGTATAACTCCATGAGGTCTGTAGTGCAATTGAATACAGAGACAGTATGTGGTATAACTCCATGAGGTCTGTAGTGCTAATGAATACAGAGACAATATGTGGTATAATCCCATGAGGTCTGTAGTGCAACTGAATACAGAGACAGTATGTGGTATAATCCCATGAGGTCTGTAGTGCAACTGAATAAAGAGACAATATGTGGTATAACTCCATAAGGTCTGTAGTGCAACTGAATACAGATACAGCATGTGGTATAATCCCATGAGGTCTGCAGTGCAACTGAATACAGATACAGTATGTGGTATAACTCCATGAGGTCTGTAGTGCTAATGAATACAGAGACAGTATGTGGTATAACTCCATGAGGCCTGTAGTGCTAATGAATACAGAAACAATATGTGGTATAACACCATGAGGTCTGTAATGCAACTGAATACAGAGATAGTATGTGGTATAACTCCATGAGGTCTGTAGTGCTAATGAATACAGAGACAATATGTGGTATAACTCCATGAGGTCTGTAGTGCAACTGAATACAGAGACAGTATGTGGTATAACTCCATGAGGTCTGTAGTGCTAATGAATACAGAGACAATATGTGGTATAACTCCATGAGGTCTGCGGTGCTACTGAATACAGAGTCATTATATGATATTACTCCATGAGGTTTGTAGTGCAACTGAATACAGAGACAGTATGTGGTATAACTCCATGAGGTCTGTAGTGCAAATGAATACAGAGACAGTATGTGGTATAACTCCATGAGGTCTGTAGTGCAACTGAATACAGAGACAATATGTGGTGTAACTCCATGAGGTCTGCAGTGCAACTGAATACAGTGACAATATGTGGTATAACTCCATGAGGTCTGTAGTGCAACTGAATACAGAGACAGTATGTGGTATAACTCCATGAGGACTGTAGTGCTAATGAATACATAGACAATATGTGGTGTAACTCCATGAGGTCTGCGGTGCTACTGAATACAGAGTCATTATATGGTATTACTGCATGAGGGCTGTAGTGCTAATGAATACAGAGACAATATGTGGTATAACTTCATGAGGTCTGCAGTGCTAATGAATACCTAGACAATATGTGGTATAACTCCATGAGGTCTGCGGTGCTACTGAATACAGAGTCATTATATGGTATTACTCCATGAGGTCTGTAGGGCAATTGAATGTAGAGACAACATGTGGTATAACTCCATGAGGTCTGTAGCACAACTGAATACAGAGACAATATGTGGTGTAACTCCATGATGTCTGTAGTGCAACTGAATACAGAGACAATATGTGGTATAACTCCATGAGGTCTGTAGCACAACTGAATTCAGAGACATTATGTGGTGTAACTCCATAAGGTCTGTAGTGCAACTGAATATAGAGACAGTATGTGGTATAACTTCATGAGGTCTGTAGTGGTAAAGAATACAGAGACAATATGTGGTATAACTTCATGAGGTCTGTAGTGCAATTGAATACAGAGACAATATGTGGTATAACTTCATGAGGTCTGTAGCACAACTAAATACAGAGACAATATGTGGTGTAACTCTATGAGGTCTGTAGTACAGCTGAATGCAGAGACAATATGTGGTATAACTCCATGAGGTCTGTTGTGTTACTGAATACAGAGACAGTATGTGGTATAATCCCATGAGGTCTATAGTGCAACTGAATACAGAGACAGTATGTGGTATGACTTCATGAGGTCTGTAGTGCAACGGAATACAGCGGCAATATGTGGTATAACTTCATGAGGTCTGTAGTGCTACTGAATACAGAGACAATATGTGGTGTAACTCCATGAGGTCTGTAGTGCAACTGAATACAGAGACAATACGTGGTGTAACTCCATGAGGTGTTTAGTGCTGCTGAATACAGAGACAATATGTGGAATAACTTCATGAGGTCTGTAGTGCTACTGAATATAGAGACAATATGTGGTATAACTCCATGAGGTGTGTAGTGCAAATGAATACAGCAACAATATGTGGTATAATTCCATGAGGTCTGTAGTGCAACTGAATACAGAGACAATATGTGGTATAACTCTGTGAGGTCTGTGGTGCTATTGAATACAGAGTCATTATATAATATTACTCCCTGACGTCTTCAGTGCAACTGAATACAGAGACAGTATGTGGTATAACTCCATGAGGTCTGTAGTGCTACTGAATACAGAGACAATATGTGGTATAACTCCATGAGGTCTGCGGTGCTACTGAATACAGAGTCATTATATGGTATTACTCCATGAGGTCTGTAGTGCTAATGAATACAGAGACAGTATGTGGTACAACTCCATGAGGTCTGTAGTGCTAATGAATACAGAGACAATATGTGGTATAACTCAATGAGGTCTGTAGTGCAACTGAATACAGAGACAGTATGTGGTATAACTCCATGAGGTCTGTAGTGCAACTGAATACAGAGACAGTATGTGGTGTAACTCCATGAGGTCTGCAGTGCAACTGAATACTGTGACAATATGTGGTATAACTCCATGTGGTCTGTAGTGCAATTGAATACAGAGACAGTATGTGGTATAACTCCATGAGGTCTGTAGTGCTAATGAATACAGAGACAGTATGTGGTATAACTCCATTAGGTCTTCAGTGCTAATGAATACAGAGACAATATGTGGTATAACACCATGAGGTCTGTAGTGAAACTGAATACAGAGATAGTATGTGGTATAACTCCATGAGGTCTGTAGTGCTAATGAATACAGAGACAATATGTGGTATAATCCCATGAGGTCTGTAGTGCAACTGGATACAGAGACAGCATGTGGTATAATTCCGTGAGGTCTGTAGTGCAACTAAATATAGAGACAATATGTGGTATAACTCTGTGAGGTCTGCGGTGCTATTGAATACAGAGTCATTATATGATATTACTCCATGAGGTCTGTAGTGCAACTGAATACAGAGACAGTATGTGGTATAACTCCATGAGGTCTGTAGTGCTACTGAATACAGAGACAATATGTGGTATAATCCCATGAGGTCTGCGGTGCTACTGAATAAAGAGTCATTATATGGTATTACTCCATGAGGTCTGTAGTGCTAATGAATACAGAGACAGTATGTGGTACAACTCCATGAGGTCTGTAGTGCTAATGAATACAGAGACAATATGTGGTATAACTCAATGAGGTCTGTAGTACAACTGAATACAGAGACAGTATGTGGTATAACTCCATGAGGTCTGTAGTGCAACTGAATACAGAGACAGTATGTGGTATAACTCCATGAGGTCTGTAGTGCAACTGAATACAGAGACAGTATGTGGTGTAACTCCATCAGGTCTGCAGTGCAACTGAATACTGTGACAATATGTGGTATAACTCCATGAGGTCTGTAGTGCTAATAAATACTGTGACAATATGTGGTATAACCCCATGAGGTCTGCAGTGCAATTGAATACAGAGATAGTATGTGGTATAACTCCATGAGGTCTGTAGTGCTAATGAATACAGAGACAGTATGTGGCATAACTTCATGAGGTCTGTAGTGCTAATGAATACAGAGACAACATGTGGTATAACACCATGTGGTCTGTAGTGAAACTGAATACAGAGACAGTATGTGGTATAACTCCATGAGGTCTGTAGAGCTAATGAATACAGAGACAATATGTGGTATAACTCCATGAGGTCTGTGGTGTTACTGAATACAGAGTCATTATATGATCTTACTCCATGAGGTCTGTAGTGCAACTGAATACAGAGACAGTATGTGGTATAACTCCATGAGGTCTGTAGTGCTAATGAATACAGAGACAATATGTGGTATAACTCCATGAGGTCTGCGGTGCTACTGAATACAGAGTCATTATATGATATTACTCCATGAGGTCTGTAGTGCAACTGAATACAGAGACAGTATGTGGTATAACTCCGTGAGGTCTGTAGTGCAACTGAATACAGAGACAGTATGTGGTGTAACGCAATGAGGTCTGTAGTGCTAATGAACACAGAGACAATATGTGGTGTAACTCCATGAGGTCTGCGGTGCTACTGAATACAGAGTCATTATATGGTATTACTGCATGAGGGCTGTAGTGCTAATGAATACAGAGACAATATGTGGTATAACTCCATGAGGTGTGTAGCACAACTGAATTCAGAGACATTATGTGGTGTAACTCCATAAGGTCTGTAGTGCAACTGAATATAGAGACAGTATGTGGTATAACTCCATGAGGTCTGTAGTGGTAATGAATACAGAGACAATATGTGGTATAACTTCATGAGGTCTGTAGTGCAATTGAATACAGAGACAATATGAGGTATAACTTCATGAGGTCTGTAGCACAACTAAATACAGAGACAATATGTGGTGTAACTCTATGAGGTCTGTAGTACAGCTGAATGCAGAGACAATATGTGGTATAACTCCATGAGGTCTGTTGTGTTACTGAATACAGAGACAATATGTGACAGTATGTGGTATAATCCCATGAGGTCTGTAGTGCACCTGAATACAGAGACAGTATGTGGTATGACTTCATGAGGTCTGTAGTGCAACTGAATACAGAGGCAATATGTGGTATAACTTCATGAGTTCTGTAGTGCTACTGAATACAGAGACAATATGTGGTGTAAGTCCATTAGGTCTGTAGTGCAACTGAATACAGAGACAATACATGGTGTTACTCCATGAGATGTTTAGTGCTGCTGAATACAGAAACAATATGTGGAATAACTTCATGAGGTCTGTAGTGCTACTGAATATAGAGACAATATGTGGTATAACTCCATGAGGTCTAAAATGCTACTGAATATTGAGCAATGTGTGGTATAACTCCGTGAGGTCTGTAGTGCAACTGAATACAGCAACAATATGTGGTATAATTCCCTGAGGTCTGTAGTCCAACTGAATACAGAGACAATATGTGGTATAACTCTGTGAGGTCTGTAGTGCTAATGAATACAGAGACATTATGTGGTATAATGCCATGAGGTCTGCAGTGCAACTGAATACAGAGACAGTATGTGCTATAACTCCATGAGGTCTGTAGAGCAACTGAATACAGATAGAATATGTGGTATATCTCCATGAGGTCTGTAGTGCAACTGAATACAGAGACAGTATGTGGTATAACTCCATGAGGTCTGTAGAGCAACTGAATACAGAGAGAATATGTGGTATATCTCCATGAGGTCTGTAGTGTACTGAATACAGAGACAATATGTGGTATAACTCCATGAGGTTTGTAGTGTTGTTGAATACAGAGACAATATGTGGAATAACTTCATGAGGTCTGTAGTGCAGCTGAATACAGAGACAATATGTGGTATAACTCCATGATATCTGTAGTGCAACCGAATACAGAGACCGTATGTTGTATAACTTCATGAGGTCTGTAGTGCAACTGAATACAGAAACAATATGTGGTGTAACTCCATGAGGTCTGCAGTGCAACTAAATACAGAGACAATATGTGGTATAACTCCATGAGGTCTGTAGTGCTAATGAATACAGAGACAATATGTGGTATAAGTTCATGAGGTATGCGGTGCTACTGAATACAGAGTCATTATATGGTATTACTCCATGAGGTCTGTAGTGCAACTGAATACAGAGACAGTATGTGGTATAACTCCATGAGGTCTGTAGTGCAACTGAATACAGAGACAGTATGTGGTATAACTCCATGAGGTCTGTAGTGGTAATGAATACAGAGACAATATGTGGTGTAACTCCATGAGGTCTGCGGTGCTACTGAATACAGAGTTATTATATGGTATTACTGCATGAGGGCTGTAGTGCTAATGAATACAGAGACAATATGTGGTATAACTTCATGAGGTCTGTAGTGCTAATGAATTCCGAGACAATATGTGGTATAACTCCATGAGGTCTGAGGTGCTACTGAATACAGAGTCATTATATGGTATTACTCCATGAGGTCTGTAGTGCAATTGAATGTAGAGACAACATGTGGTATAACTCCATGAGGTCTGTAGCACAACTGAATACAGAGACAATATGTGATGTAACTCCATGAGGTCTGTAGTGCAACTGAATACAGAGACAATATGTGGTATAACTCCATGAGGTATGTAGCACTACTGAATTCAGAGACATTATGTGGTGTAACTCCATAAGGTCTGTAGTGCAACTGAATATAGAGGCAGTATGTGGTATAACTCCATGAGGTCTGTAGTGGTAATGAATACAGAGAAAATATGTGGTATAACTTCATGAGGTCTGTAGTGCAATTGAATACAGAGACAATATGTGGTATAACTTCATGAGGTCTGTAGCACAACTAAATACAGAGACAATATGTGGTGTAACTATATGAGGTCTGTAGTACAGCTGAATGCAGAGACAATATGTGGTATAACTCCATGAGGTTTGTTGTGTTACTGAATACAGAGACAGTATGTGGTATAATCCCATGAGGTCTGTAGTGCACCTGAATACAGAGACAGTATGTGGTATGACTTCATGAGGTCTGTAGTGCAACTGAATACAGAGGCAATATGTGGTATAACTTCATGAGATCTGTAGTGCTACTGAATACATAGACAATATGTGGTGTAACTCCATGAGATCTGTAGTGCAACTGAATACAGAGACAATACGTGGTGTAACTCCATGAGGTGTTTAGTGCTGCTGAATACAGAGACAATATGTGGAATAACTTCATGAGGTCTGTAGTGCAACTGAATACAGAGACAATACGTGGTGTAACTCCATGAGGTGTTTCGTGCTGCTGAATACTGAGACAATATGTGGAATAACTTCATGAGGTCTGTAGTGCTACTGAATATAGAGACAATATGTGGTATAACTCCATGAGATCCAAAATGCACTGAATATTGAGCAATGTGTGGTATAACTCTGTGAGGTCTGTAATGCAACTGAATACAGCAACAATATGTGGTATAATTCTATGAGGTCTGCAGTGCAACTGAATACAGAGACAATATGTGGTATAACTCTGTGAGGTCTGTAGTGCTAATGAATAGAGAGACATTATGTGGTATAATGCCATGAGGTCTGCAATGCAACTGAATACAGAGACAGTATGTGCTATAACTCCATGAGGTCTGTAGAGCAACTGAATACAGATAGAATATGTGGTATATCTCCATGAGGTCTGTAGTGCAACTGAATACAGAGACAGTATGTGGTATAACTCCGTGAGGTCTGTAGAGCAACTGAATACAGAGAGAATATGTGGTATATCTCCATGAGGGCTGTAGTGTACTGAATACAGAGACAATATGTGGTATAACTCCATGAGGTTTGTAGTGTTGTTTAATACAGAGACAATATGTGGAATAACTTCATGAGGTCTGTAGTGCAGCTGAATACAGAGACAATATGTTGTATAACTCCATGATATCTGTAGTGCAACCGAATACAGAGACCGTATGTTGTATAACTTCATGAGGTGTGTAGTGCAACTGAATACAGAAACAATATGTGTTGTAACTCCATGACGTCTGCAGTGCAACTAAATACAGAGACAATATGTGGTATAACTCCATGAGGTCTGCAGTGCAAGTGAATACAGTGACAATATGTGGTATAACTTCATGAAGTCTGTAGTGCAACTGAATACAGAGACAATATGTGGTATAACTTCATGAAGTCTGTAGTGCAAATGAATACAGAGACAATATGTGGTATAACTCCATGAAGTCTGTAGTGCAGTTGAATACAGACAGTATGTGGTGTAACTCCATGAGGTCTGTAGTGCAACTGAATACAGAGACAATATGTGGTATAACTCTATGAGGTCTGTAGTTCTAATGAATACAGAGACAATATATGTTTTAACTACATGAGGTCTGTAGTGCAACTCAGTTCTCTGCAACTTCATTGTTCTATATGATAACAGCTCATTAGCATTTAAAATATATGCCCCATATCTGATACCTCCTCTTTTAAAATTATAGAATGTATCTATGCCACATATTTTTCAGATGACATGCGATATATAAATTGACCACAGCCAGTTTTGTTTAACTTAGCCACAGCACTGAGACTGTGAATGAAGACATCAATTTTGGAGACAAGTGAATGTTTTTCCTGCACATGTCTGTGTTTGGCATTCTCATACAAAGCTGTATCTGTGCTGCCTTCTTTGGTAGGTATTGCTGCAGTAAGGAGATGGTAACTGAGTAGGACCTTCAGTTTTTTCACTGATCCCTTAGCTACTGAAGAACATAAACTCCTGTTCCACTTTCTTGTGGCTGTGAGCAGGGGTGCAGTGGTATGGCTCAGCCACTGGTCAGATAACCAGATTGGTTTGAATATGAACTCAAAAATTCTTTAGTATTCCACCTTTCTGTGACATCTGAATAGCAGTGCAGGACCTGGTCTGCCTTGAGCAAAATAGGTTGAGGAATATTGTTAATGCATGTGTCCTAAATAAGTTCCAGCACTCTAAATGTTTCCTGGCAGAGCAGTGAGCCATGGTCAGCTTATACCACACAGAATGAAACAATTATTGTTCTGTCACTGACAGATCTTCTGAAATGAATTCTTCTTGAAACAACAATGGTATTTATAGACCATATGACAAAAATCTTTCTTAAAGTGTTGACTTAATTTTTGTCATAGATCCAGCAAGTTAACAGAGACTTTAGTGTCAACTAAGATTTTTACAGCTTTGTCAGAAATCTAGATGTCTGTAAAAGGCTGCTTGTCTCTTGTACTGTGAGTTACATGTATATATAAATGTATCTATATATAATATAGATATTATATGGTTTACTGTCAAAATCTCAATGTTAACAAAAAAATGTATTTAACAACGAAAGTCAATGTTGAATTCCTGCATATTAAGTAGGCGAAGATGTTGAATCTGATGAATAAATTCAGCAGATTTGACACTTTCGTAGAATATCGAATGTGATGTCCATATAAGTGCAAAGGTAAGTTTAAGTCCTACCCTGGAATTCACGTTTTAGCAGGGGGGGGGCAAGATCTCCTGCACCCCTTGTGGGGTCTGCAGCCCCACACCCCCTGCAAACTATATATTCCAACTTTGAGATCACACTACAGTGAGGAAAGGGTTAATTTTCCCAATCTGCGCTGTACCACAATCTCTGTTCATAACATTGAGCACATATCAGCGAATGCAAGTGGCACTCGCTGATATGGACTCTTGCTCAATTAACATTCGGAAACATGGGAATCAGCCAGCTGCCATTCGGTATTTCCCTATAAACCAAATCTTTATTCTAAATTTTGACAGTAAACCATATCATATATATATATATATATATATATATATATATATATATATATATATATATATATATATATATATATATATATATATATATATATATATTTTATATAGGTTCACAGGTGTGTACTAGGATAATGGCCCTGGGGCCTTTACAAGCCTAGCCATAGGATTACCCTGGCATAGTGCCACCTGACCTTAGTTCCCAGTGCCTCTTGTCGAGTAGAGCCACTGGCGTTATATATATATTTATATAGATATGTATATATAAAACTATATGTATGGATCTATATCATAACATCAGCATTACTGGACATGAAACTGCATATGGTCAAGACCATATGACTGACATTCTACGTTGTCGAAAAAAAAAACTGGTGAAATTGCTCAGAGTCACAAAACTGGTAAGAGAAGGTAGAAGGAATCAAATGTACTCTTGGCACAAGAAGTAGCTCATTAGCAGCTCAGACTTTTAGTCCTCCGGTTTGGATATCCTTACCATTGGACTTGCCAACTTTTTTCTTGGGCCTATTATCTGATTTTCCTTTTTGTATTTCCACCGTAATTGTCTGTCATTATGCCACTATCCTTGTCTCAGAAACCTCATCTCAGTCTTTGTAATCTGATTTTTCAGTCGTAGATAATTGTATGTCTTATCCTTTTAAAAGAAAAAATATGCAAAATGGGTCAGTGTTTTATATGTCTTCTTGATGCACCTTTTGTTGAGCATGCTAATTTCTCATCTGGACTGGGAAATATACCAGCATAGTTTTGGATAAGTTTTGCCCTCTGTGTTATGTTTGTGGACTTTTTTGTTGATACTACATATGCCTTTTTTTTTCATCTTGACTGGAATGACAGCAACCTTTTTTCCAACTGATGTTTCTGCACTTTGACGGTTACTTGAGATTTTGATGTTTCAAATTTTATTGTAAAATCAATAAAGCCTTTAAAGGTTAGGGCAGAAATATATTTAAATGCCTGTCGTAGTCTGGATGAGGTGCAACTGAAAATTAACTAAGATTTTAGTTCACTGTTCATACATCTCAACCTCTTACATGAAGAAATCTGGATAAATCCATAAATAAGGGGTTGGTGCAAAGACCCCAAAATAGGTACAATTTTTAAATATTGCTCTTACAAATTTAGAAAGTTGATAGAATAACAGGTTTTGCATTAATATGAATTTTCTGAAGGGTATGAAATCTCACCCTCAGATGTCTGTCAATGTTTTTTTACTTCAGTCCTCACTGATTTGCCAAAGATTGTCCAGACAAACAAAATTCTGTGAGGAACAGGCCAAACATATGATTCAAATATCTAGATATTCTGAGAAAATCTGGACAGTTGAGAGGTATTGAGACACACAAATAAAACTGAAGAAAAACAAAAAAGTTGGACTGTACGGTAAAACCACACCGTTAATGCACAAAACACAATCCAGTAAAGCAGTTTTTGTTTAGCCCAGTGGCTAAACTTCATCAAACAAATTGCTATACACCATTCCTTTCTTAAATAGAGTATAAATTACATTTTAACCAATTATTCAATTTATAAATAATCACTGGTTTGTAGTGAATGTTCTCGCCTTAAGTTAAAATCATTTAAATAACATATCTACATCTAAAACCATACAACACAAATGTCTGTTAATAAACCTTTCTAAACATTAATAAGACTTAGACCTTGATTATATATTTTAAACATACACCAATATCCAGTCCTTAAGGAACCTTTAAATATTGTGTACGTCTCTAACAAAAGTAGTTACCTATCATCAGTCATGGAATATAAGGCATATAAAAAACTTGTAGGGCCAAAACTAAAAATATAAATTAAAATCAATAATTCATCATACATAACTAGCCCTATATTGTACAATATTTTACAAACCTAGAATAAATTAGCATCATAGAGACTTCACAAACATTAATATGTGACAAGAATAATATTGTTCAGGCACACAAATTGGCCTATCGTGAACTCTTATCTCAGTAAACTTTTAAGTTTTAGTACACATGATATTGAACAAAAATCATTCAATCCTGGGTATGAGTATGAGTTCAACCTAAGTTGCCACATTAATTCTAATTTTTCAAGTAGTAAGCTGGTAGGGCCTCCACGATTATCTAATCTTACATTATCGATTACTCGAAATTTAAAAGAATGTCCCCTATGCTCCACTGTGTGTCTTGCCAAAGCACTGCCTATTTTGTTCTTCTTTATGTAATAGGTGTGTTCATACACCCTCTCTTTAAATTTACAATCGGTTTTACCGATGTAGAAGGATGGGCACAGTTGGCACTGCACTAAGTTGCAGTTAAATTTGTCCCTAGTACAAAATGTTTGACCCCTAATAGTAAATGTGGTCCCTGTGTTGATGTGTCTACATTGGTTGCAAGCATCACATCTGTAAGTTCCAGGGTTACGCTTTAAAGTGCTTGTGTTTCTCTCCATCATGTTTTTCAGATTTTGTTCTTTCCTAAATATAATACATGGCTGGTCTCCCACCTTGTCTTGTATTTCTTTCTCCATCCTAAATACCTCCCAGTTTTTTACATAATATTTGTCTTATTTCCTGAGACTCTATATTAAAGGTAATGATTAGGCTAAGGGGGTACTTCTTATCTGACTTTACGGTCTCAAAAGTGTGTTCAAAGATGTTTCCTTGTTCGCCATCTGAGTTAGCCCTATTCGACAGTGGTTGTTCTACATAACTAGCTGTGTTAATGCTAGTGGTAACCTTTCCCCTTAGAATTGGGTTGTAGTAACCACAAATCCTTTTAGTTTTAACCTCAACAATTAACTCAGTGACTAATTGATTTGGGTAACCTCTTTGTAAGAACATCTGTTTAAGATTGTTACATTCGTCCTCGAAGTCCTGCCATTCAGTCACCATCCCTGCTGCCCGTACCAGCTGTCCCTTATCCACAGACTTCTGGTGGAAAGGGTGATTGCTGGTATAGTGCAGGAAGGAATTAGAATAAGTCTGTTTCCGGTAGATCCTGGCTATATATTTATTATTTATCCAATCTTTACTCAGATCGAAGTCCAAGTAGGATATATTGTCTGTATGAAAATGGCTAGTAAATTTTAAAAAAGACGTAGATGAATTAAATACATTAACTAATCTGATAGTCAAATCTTCCTTTCCTTTTATAATCATAAAAATACCATCAAGAAAGCGGGTGTAAAAGTAAATGCTGTCATGGATGGGTCCTTTAGTAAAGATGGTGTGCTTTTCCCAATGAGCCAAAACTAAATTGGCAAAGCTGCCACCACATGGGGACCCCATCGCCACTCCCACTTTCTGTAAATAATATTCAATGTCAAACATAATATAATTGTTAGATAAAACAATATCCAACAGTTGTTCTACAAGCCTAATCTCATCCTTTGATGCCCCTCTCCAATTTCATATTATCCGTGACCCATTCGATTCTTGTGTCATGTGGAATGACTGTATATAAGTCACAAACATCTATAGTTAAAAAATTATATTGGCTCATGTAATCAAGTTAATTAATGTTAGCAAGGAATGACCACGAGTCTTTACAAATTTGGGTCTCTTCTTGAACATTTATTTTAGGATGGAATCAATAAATTTAGCGCATGAATAAGTAATTGATTGTCTCGCATCTACTAATGTGCGCATAGGTGGGGTTATTCAAGTCTTTATGAATTTTGGGCACCCCAAACATTACTGGTGACCTAGGCGATAGTATTGACAAAAAGTTGTAAACATTAATGTCGATCAAAGAATCCGTAAACAAGTCATCAAGGTACATACGTATTCTGTTGTAAGCTGTATTGACTTCATTTAAACTAACTTTAATATAAGCTTCACTCTCTAGGACACTAACCATTTTTTCTTTGTACTGTTCTGTGTGCATAACAGCCAGTCCTCCACCTCTATCCGGTTTCATAACCCAGACAGGTTGCAGTTTAAATTTAATTAGTTCTTCATATTCTGCCCTACTTAAATTTATTTTAGGGTTTTTTTAGTTGTTTCACTACTATAAGCTCTTAAATCCATTTCGCACATCTTTTCAAATAGTGTCAATGTAGGGTGCACAGGGGGGTTAAATGTACTAGCAATACGCAATGGTCATTCCACTAGGCTCTCGTTATTTACCAACTAATGAGCACAAATTCGATTTCCTAATATATATTTTAAAGTCCAACAACAAGTTAGCCAACTCCATTGGCCTAGAAGGTACAAACATTAGCCCTTTAGCAAAAACTTCCACGAGAGAAGAGTCAATTTCCTAGTCAGTATAATTACAAATTTTAAAGTCATTCTCTTTGTTTAAGATAATCTTAGAAGTTCGCATATTGTCTATATTACTCACGTAATTCTGTCCAGTCATTTCTCCTAAACACTCTGTCACCTCTTGCTTTTGTTGTTCCTCCGAATGTCATTTTCTTCCAAGTGTGCTTTGTATAGATAAGAAACATATACGAAATAGTCCCCACTGCTCCTTGGGCAGAAATACTTGTAAAAAGCACTGCTGCCTTCTTGTCATATTTACCCTTGTCTCTGTAATAGAAAGTATTTAATGCCTGGCATCTGTGTAGCAATGTGGTACAGACACACAGTACTTTGCTTACATAATGTTCTGTGTTAGTAGCAATCAGGAACGTTTTAAATACTTGTGCCCTTTTTTATATATTTTTTACTTTACTCTTTTCTCCCCACTTTGAGCAAAAGATATTGAATCTGTGCCCACTGAAAAGAAGGGAATTTAAATAAGCCTTCAATATTCATTGATTATCTCAACTGGATTATCATTACATTTGAAAGCAACATGCATTTTATGTTTTCCTCTTTTAAGCAAATACATTTCTTTATTCATTACTGCATTTCCGCTGTGGCGACCCCTAACCAGGAAAAGCCGAAAGACACAACAACAACATTCATGGCTGCATTTGCTCCTTTTTAATCTGTTTGTTAACAAGGTAACCCCCTCTTTAGGGAACCCAGGAGCCCTCTTTGGATAAGTGACATACTTATAGTCACACAGTAGACAAATGGAGGTGAGAGGAAATAACCATGTACTTTTGGCAATACGAATCAACTCATTTGCAGCTCGGAGCCTTAATCATTTCAACTAGACAGCAGGCTATAGTTGAAGAGACAAGACTGTTCCTTCAGCTGTACCCTACATTTGTCCAGATTTAGATGCTAATTATTTGTTCCTTAACAGTGCAGTGTTTTTTTTTTCCCTTTGAAAAGCAAAATCATCCATCTCTTGTCTTACAGACAGGGTTGTGTGTGGTGAATTACTCTATGCCTGTATAATAATACTGTAACAATGCTGCTTGGCAACCAATGTGTGGAGCAACAGAACTCTTTATTAACCAAAAGTCTATTTATGCCTTGCTGCTTGTTCACTGTGTTGTTGAAAGTTAAAGTGTGTCATAGGACAAAGATCATTACTATCCTCCCCCACAGTGCTAACTCTTAAAGGAGTGATATTACTACAGGCATAATATCTTAGTCAGTGAATGAGCAATACATTTGTCATTTTTAAATATTCTGCAGTCCTCCTTCCCAATATATTTCTGAAAAGGGATGGAGCATCCTGCTTGTGTATTTATTCCTACAAGTGCTCCCACCCAACCCTAATAGTGGTTACATAAGCTGGACAGCCCTCAGTCACTGGAGAAAGAAGAAAACAAATTGGAAAGGAATCCTAGGCAGGTCATATTGCCTTGGCACACTGAGAACAAACCATAGACTGTTCACTCCTCCAGCAGTGTACTGTACAGACAGAGGCTATGCAAGATCCTGAAAGATGCGTCTTCGCTAGCTGTAAAGAAATATTTCTACAATAAAATGCTGTAATAAACCAAATATAGCACAGTAAAATTATCAATATATGTGGTCGGAATGCTGCCTGAAGTCAGACAACAAACATCTTTGATCAGTCTCTTGAAATAACATAGCAACATTGACACTGGAACAAAAGGTTATAGGTTCCAGCTATGTTACTCACAATATTGTAATATAGAAATGTGAAGGTTAGGTGACAGGTTTTGCAGGTGGGAGGTCATAACCCTCTGTCAAGCAGACCATATCAGCAATTACAGAGAAGGTCACCTTTCATTAACAAGAGATACTTTATTAACATTGGTTGCTTTTTCCTGTCTTAAACCTGGCTGCTATAATGTGATTTACACCTACTCCCATTAATCTGTTTACCACTGATATAAATAGGTAACATCTAAAAAGGATCCAGTCTGATAAGCACATCTGTATATTTACCAAGTAAATAACTGTTTCCAGGAAGCATATCAGCTAAATAAAATATGGTTAAGATTATGGTTAGATTATCTCTCATGAGTAAATAATTAATTGCATGTACCAGCAAAACTACTCCACAACCGGGTGGTTCTTCAGTTAAATAAAATCTATATATAGATTTATTTATTTGTTTTGTTTTGGTTGGCCCAGGTTTGACTCAAAATGTCCATTTGGGTGAGACTCATTTGCAATGGTGGCCTGAGGTGAAAAGCTCCAAGAAGCATATGCATATGGTTGCATGCATATAAGCATTTATTAAGTAATTGCAGTAAGCTCCATATTTAGGTAAGTATATGAAGTAAACAATGTAATTTCAACAGATGAGGTAAACAAATTATGTGAATTAATTATGTACAGAGTCACAGTATTTATATACATACTACGTGGTAGCAGGAAGGTGTTGATGAGGAGACTGAGGAGTCTAAACTGTTATGGCTAGTGAACTGCATGACTGCAAACCCAGAAAAGGAATAGGACTTCAGAGTTGCATTGTTAGTATGATATAGGTTGTCAATTTCAACTTAGAAAAAATGTCACACACTTTAAAAGAAGACAGAGTAAAAAAGTTGATGTTACAGCCAGAAAGCAGAGGAATTCAGATATGAGTAGATTTGAAATACATCTGGTGACAAAACTTGTTCTGAAGATCGGCTGAGTCAAGATAGGCATACATTTTAGAGGTACTGTATTTTTCGGAATACAGTGTCATATTCTATAATAGAAGCAGCTTGTTTAAAGTTGCAGCTTCAGGAAATATTCTGATTTTCTTATTTAAGAGTTTAGCTTCAGGTATCAGCAGAAAGAATTGCATGAACTCCACCTGTGTGGGAAAAGTACAAGAACTACATTCCTGTGTGTTTCATACTCAGCTTTATCACTGGGTAACTGAGGTGACGGGAAGAAAAACTAGGAAGATACATATGTAGAAAAGTCACTGCAACACATGGTGCAGATATAAGGATAGATGGAGTAACTGTGGGGAGTGGTGATGGAGGGGGGAGAAAGAGAACAGAGAGACAAAAAGAAGGCATAGGAAAGAGTTGAAAGTGAGAGCAGGAAAGTGAATGCTGGGCATGAATGCTAAGCTAGAATAGGTGATAAGACCAAACAAGTAAGCAAATGCAGCAATAGGTTGGGGGGTAGTAAAGTATTTATTAAGAATCGATGCATAAAGAACTATCATGTATGAGTGAGTTTTACCTAAGAGCTGTGAGTAAAGGGATGATTTGTTTGATTCCACAGCTGTTTAGGTGTGTGGAGGTTGGGTAGTTTCTATGCAGGTTTTGAAGGCTTTTAATAATTGACTGTTTCTTAGGTTGCTAGTCAGTGCACTCTAGATGTAAAATGTAGATGCTATTCCACCACAATGATTATGAGATTTTTTTTAGAATGTGTTTTGTCTGGGAGGAGAATACATCCCCTTACAAGAATTCCATGGATGCACAACTGCAGAGAGAATACCACGGACAGGAATCACTGCTGCCACAAACAGAAACTACAGCAACAGTGATTGTATGTCGGCAGCCCTGCACACTGGGTAAAACTTCATATATTTCTAATACTCTGTTGCACAACTGAAACTATCCCCATTCAGTTACATGGACGTTCAACCAAGCAGGCATTCAGCATTTAGATTCAGATATTTGGGATTCAATCAAATGGCCATACGACCAAATATCAGGATTCTGACTGTGAATATGATAATTGTTATACAAATTGTTCTATTATCTATCAACATTGTTTTCACCAGATTATGTCACACAATTAACAATATTCAAAATTTGTAATGTAGTCAAGTCTGAAGATGGAGGCACAGGATTAATTTTTGTGATGTTTACAGAAAACAGGACATTGTTAGCTCTCATAAAATTATGCTGTAACATGTCACTGACTGGGCAATGTGACATGTTGCCCTTTTCCATGGTATGGTGGGTTTCTCAGAGTTATATAAGTGAAGTGCCCCCCCCCCCCCCCACAATGTTTGCCAACTAGAAGATATAGATTGTTGTGTTGCATATGTATACATTGCTGGGTGTGAATTTTCACATGGTGTATGCTTGGCTGTAGGCCCCAGTCATGCTGTAATATATTGTGGCATATTTATTTGGCATCATAAAGCACACTGCTGCTTCTGTGTTGAATGCTGCATAGACATTCTTGTGGATGGAGTGTAGCAGCATAATACCAAACTAGGCATTTGTTTTCAGCCCTGAATGCAAAGTGCTGTATCCTCACTCTTGGATCCAGATGATAGATCCACCCAATTTATTTGGAAATTATTTAATCTATATAGTACGTTGGGTATAACTTTAGTTATCTATATGTATGTTAACTGGGTAAGTGAACTGATGTTTTACAGACTCTTTTTAGACATCATTCAAACCACAAATGGTAAATATTAGCATGGCTTGTATGGGCAGTTTAGTGAACTGAATTAGCCTGCTTGTTTTTTTTTTGTGGAGACAGGAACTGCAACATACTCAGGTGCTACTATACCTGCAAATATGTGTATTTGTAAATGAGTACCTTGTTGGTTTGCACCACAACAGCCTGCAATTTGTTTCTGGTCTGACGTGTTTCATTTTCAGATCGTGTTGCAGCAAGCAGCTTTGGGTGGAATGAGAATGCTGACATACTGGTTGCACTGACTGAAAAACATTTTATAGATGCTGTTAACCTAGGAGTGTTGTCTTTTCACAAGTGTAATTCTTTTGGAATCTGTGGTATGTGTCCTTAGTCATGACGGCTTCAAAAACAAATTTCTGAAGGGAAGGAGAGGAAAGAAATATAAGCAAGTAATCAAGGGCGAAAAGACCATATGCTGGCATATATGGAAACGAGCTACGAGAACGGTTTAGACACATTGATGACAGGGGTCTTCTCTGTGTAACAAAATGCGATAATTGTTTAAAAAAATAAATTATGCAAATAAAACTGGATACATGAAAAATACTGTTGACTCGGTGTAAGTGCTTGTAAACGGTGTACTCTAATGAGCATGACAGTTGTGAATGCAAGGGATTTGTGTAGAAAGAGAAACTTGTGAATTCTGGAAAGGTATTTGAGCAGTACTTCAGTGTGGAGCCTAAATGAGGCAGGACATGACCAGTCATGTGGCTATATCATTTGGTGTGGTAACTAATTGAGGCAGAACATGTCTGATCATGTGGCTGTGTGATTTGGTGTGGTAATGACCTGGGGCAGAACATGGTTGCTCGGGTCTACTGATCGAAATCTTAAAACTTCGACTTTCATATGGCCAAGACCATATGATCGAAGTTTTAAAACATTGAACATTCTGAACGTAGATCTCCGTACAGCGTGGAATGGGAAAATTTCCCTCATTGTAGTGCGATCTTGGAGTTGGTATATTTAAATAGCAGGGGGTGTGGGGGGTGCAGGGAGCCCCCCTGCAAAAACCTCCAGGAATTTTTTTTTTGTTGTATTTTTTTTCAGGTGTTCGAACTTTTGAAACATCAGCAAAGTCAATGTTTTAAAAGTTCAATCATCTGTAGTAGACCCGGTTAGTCGTGTGGCTGTGTGATTTGGTGTGTTAACAACCTGGGGCAGAACATGGCTGATCATGCGGCTGTGTGATTTGGTGTGTAACTAACTGAGGCAGAACATGGATGATTACATGGCTGTGTGGGTGCTTTTAACATTGTTGTAGAGGACTGTTCAACATGTATATGAGGAAAAAAAGTTGTACTTTAAATGCAATGATATTGCAAACACAAACATCTCAGCCTAATTTAATGTAGTTGAGCCTAGAGCATACAGCTTGCTATCTGGGCCAGCTTTAGATATGGACAGCCCCAGCAGAAAACAGCATGAGGACAGAGCATCCAGTCTTTTTACCAGCTTGAAGTGGTCTTTTGGCATTGCAAGTTTAGGAGGAGCTTAAGTTAACCACCTGTTATGCAGTGGGGTATCTGAGAGATTTTTTATGATACCACAAAATCTCCCGTGGAAACTATGGGGGTGATCTAGGCATGAGTGTGAATAAGTGATGTCATGCAGTGTCTACAGGAGGACAACGTGCAACCTGAAGGCCACTCCTAAGTCTGTGGAGGTGTGTGTTATAGTGGGCAGAGGAAAGCAAAATAAACAAATAAAAGATGTCCAGGCAATGTGTCAGCCCCATGGAATTTTGTATTCAGTTCTCAGCCCATGTGGAATAAGTGGGCAGCCACAGAAAACAAGCTGGAGCCAATGTTAGCATAGGCCATTCAAACATTTAAATAAAGGTTAACATAAACAGGGCCTCCTAAAAGTATCATATTCAGGAACCTTGCCAAAAATAGTAGTGTCATAGACCTTCAGAAGGATTTAAGACAACTTGCAATGACCGCAGCAGGACTTAAAGAGTCAGAAATGCCTAGAATGACTAAAAAGTTGTCCCACAAACTGTTAAAGGATTCAGGAAGCCATAAACAAATGTAACATAATCAGGGGCCCCAGTGCAATTAATAGAGCTGGAGACAGTATATATCTTAGATTTCTGAGACACATAGCAAGATCAAAGGAGTCAGACTGCACTTTCTATGACTTTCTAAATCAAGGCGGCACTGTAAGTTTAACAGAGTCATGAAGCCCAGCAAAATTAATGAAATGATGGGAAAAAAGGACTATTAATGAAGTCGAGGGACACACAGCAGGATTAAAGATGTCATAAGGCCCACAGCAAGATATGCAGTATTTCTGGCTCCAGTGAAATTAAAATAATCCTGAGGCCCCAACAGGATTAACATTTTCTGGAACCCATAATAGACTTACGAGTCAAGAGACCTACTGTGGGGATACAGAAGTCACAGGTCCTTGGTAGGATTAATTGATTCAGAGGCCCAAAACAGATTTACAGAATAATGAAGCCTGGTTTTTAGCAACTTTTTGACTCAGAACAGAACCTGGCAGCTTGAAGTTATTGCTCAATACAAAAATATGTTTGAATTTTAAGAGATGAATAATGATGCGCATCACTGTAGGTCACATGTTATTACTGAGCAATTGGTCAAGCAGGAACTTAGCCAATGCAAATCCTACTGTTTGTTTCCTCTAACTATACGAGCTGGCATACATGGCCTTTAAGTGACTTTACATATCCCCATCCACACATTAAAGTTGTTTCTAAAAAAGTTAGGGAGCTACTTTGTTTGACATAGAGTGTGAGTTGTGATAATGTACTAATATAGCTACGGCTACTGCAGCAGTCATTTATGTTGAACATAGCACAGTTGTGTAGTTGCACTTATTATAGCAACAGATGTTGGATTAAATTACTGCTGCAGTAGCCTCAGCCTCCCTCCACTTCCCTAATTTTGTTTTAAAATTTTCTAATACAAACGTTGTTGTGTTCTTAACTTTACTTTGTTTTCAGGACAGTAACCTCCTTTTTTGCTGGCAAGGAAGTCCTAAAGGTTTTTCGGATCCAAGGTGCTGTTTTCTCTCTAAGGACCCTGAGCTATTAACAGAATGGGCACATGTGGAGGGTGCTAAAGGCTTTTCATAACTGGCTTGCTGTTATATCCTTCATGGAATATAAACCATATAGCCAAGGGTACTGTAGCAGTGATCATTCAAACCTCTACTGTTATGTTAAATTTACTTACACAACTGTAGTGTGGCACCCTGTTTAATTTCTCCAAGTCTTTTGGGCTTCTAATGCCGTGAGTGAAGTGCACCTCATTCCAAAGTCAAAGTTTGAATAAAGATCATGAAATTAGTATTGTTTCAGTCTTTGATGTTAGTCAGAAGTGCTCTTCACAGCACCTGCAATGTGCCCAGGATCAACTCCTTTTGCAATTCATACAGAGTTACATGTACTGGTAACATATCTAAGTACGACTGTAAATTCTTTTTTATAAGACCCATTGCTCCTACTACTGTTGGGACTGTCTGGGTATCTTTCTTCCACATTGCCCTCGTTTCTGCCTGTAAATCCTGGTATTTTATGACTTTGTGTCTCTCTATACACAAGACACTGTAGTCACTGGGGTGTAGCAATTTCAATGAGCAATGCTACTTTTGTCTTCTTTTCCTGGACTACTATATCTGTTTTCCTCGCATCTGTTTTATGAACTAATGGTAATGGGTGATCCTATGTGATATAAAGTTCATCATTTTCTATGATACTTTGTGGTGCATGTTTCCAATATTATAATGTCTACACAATCCCCAGTGCAACAGTCTTGCCACATTATTATACCTTTTAGTATACAGTCCTTCTGCCATTAGTGTATCACACCCAACAAGATATGGAGTTTTGTCTGTTGCAACTATATTTATGCATCGTTTACATTTCTTATCTTCTCATTTGATCCTTTCCCACAAGAGGAGATAACATACTTGATCTCATCATCACAAACATGGGAGCACAATGTTCAACACCGGAAGTATACCCCTCACTGGTGAGATCAGATCACAAACTAATCTCGCTGGAGGTCCTCATCCCACTCCCACCTGAAATAAAAAAGACCACAGTAAAGAACTTCTCAAAAGCCGACTTCACACTTCTAAAGACTAGTGTGGTCTCCTTTAAGGCCCCCGAGCCGGCGGAAAACAGTACTCAAGCCGCTGAATCACTTACAAATGCCTTCTACCAGCACCTGCAGGACTGCATGGATAAGGCAATCCCAAGCAAAACAAAGACTCTTTGTACCAAAGGCAAGCGCCCAGTCTGGTGGACCCCAGCCATAAACAAACTCTACAACAAAAGGAGGAAGCTACTACAAGATAGAGCAAAATCCTTAAAAGGTAAGACACCCTTGATCACTATAAGTAAAAACTAAGAGCTCTCATAAAATCATCCAAAGCAAATTTCGAGAGAAAAATAGCTAAAGACTCAAAAGACAATCATAAGGCCTTCTTTAGCTATGTTAGAAACCTGGGAGGAAACTCCCAGATATGCTCAGAACTAGTTCAAAATGATGTGAAGATTACTGATCCTACGGACATTGCCAACATACTGGCTGACAGGTTCAGTGCAAACTTCTCCCCTCCCTCCAAAAGGAGAGATATCTATACCAAACGATTGCAGCCCCCAAACATCTCCAGCACCCAATTGAGAACTGCGCTCTCCTAAGCAAAACACACAGTATCCATGAGACCTGATGGTGTCCCCGGCTGTGTGCTCCACTAACTCAATGAGGAATTAAACCCACAGCTAGGACAGCTGTTTAATCAAAGTCTTACCTCTGGATACACTCCAGGAGTGGCGCACTGCAACTGTGGTCCCACTTCACAAAGCGGTGCCTCCACCGACCCTGGAAATTACCGCCCATTAGCTTGACAAGCCTTATCTGCAAAGCCATGGAGAGGATCATAATGGACCTCATAAATAAAGACATAGGAATTTGCAGACTTTGGATCCAACCCAGTTTGGCTTTGTCAAAGGCAGATCATGCCTTTTAAACTTGGTTGACTTTTTCAAACAGTCACCAAAGCCATTGATGAGGAAAGGCAGTCCATACAGCCTACCTCGATCTGGCTAAGGCCTTGATACAATACCCCACTCGGGTATCATTGAAAAACTCATCAGCTTAAATGTTAACCCATACATCACAAGATGGGTTGCAAACTGGCTGAGTGACAGAACCCACAGGGTCAGAGTTGCTGGCGCCATCTCAGACTCAAAGCCTGTCACAAGTGGTGTCCCACAGGGCTCAGTCCTGGGCCCACTCTTGTTTGGCATCTACTTTTCCAAGTACAAGCAAACACAGGAGGGTTATGGCTGACAAAGTTTGCAGATGACTGCAAACTGGGCCATAGTAGAAAACACATCTGACACAGATATCCTTCAGAAGGGTCTCACAGAAATGGATAACTGGTGCCAGAGCCACGGCCTAAAGTTAAATGCCAAAAATGCATAGTCATAACCTTCGAAAAACAAGGTTACCCCTAGCTACCAAATAGGTGGCAATCCACTGAGCACAGAAGAAGTTATCAGGGACCTGGGGACCCAGGTTGATAGTAGTCTGTCATTCGACACCCATGTAGCTAAAGTAGTTAGGAAGACCTTCTACATTGCCCACCTTATCATGAAGGGATTCTCATCTAGATCAAGGGAGGTCATAGTCTCCCTTTACTCATCACTCATCAGACCAATGATTGAGTACAATGCCCCATTCGGAATGTATCTGACCCGACACTTGCAGCAGCTGGAGAGGCCACAAAGTTCCTCACCAAAAGGATAAAGGGTCTCAAAATCTGTCCTATGCTGCCCAACTGAAAGAACTCCAGCTCTAATCAGACGCTTACGCTTGCTCAGAGGTGACCTTTGCCTAACATACAAGCCCATGTCAAAGCCAGATTTGATGAATATGCTTCACCTCAAAAATCTAGATCCATCAGAGCCACAAGGGCGGAGACTTAAACCTCGACACGGCTATTAATAGGACGTGCTGGAGGGATAGATTCATCACCCAAAGACTCCCTATGCTGTGGAACAAAATCCCAGTACATGTGAGGCAGAGCACCTCGCTGGCCTTGTTCAAGAGAAATCTTGACCAATGGATGGGAGATCGCAGATATACCCCAGGGATTGCCTCAGTGTCACTGCTCGACAGAGGCACAGCAAAATAATGGGTATAGTTCCCCATACTAAAGGGGTGGCGTAAGCCACAAAACAACGGGCTAGGCTTGTAAATGCCCTCGGGCAGATAGCCTAGTATGAACCTATGAACCTATGTGACTGTTTCCAGTTCTGTTTTACAAAACCTGCATTTGTCTGTTTCTCCCACATATTCAATGGACTTTGTAAACCAACGTGTAAGTAGTCCCCTATCTTGGGCCACCACTATTAACCTTTCATCTTTTGGTTTAAATTCACCCTTTGTTAAAAATTCATCTATTCAGTCCTGATTGACATGAGGTTGTTCCAAGAGTTTTCTGTAGTTGCAACTATATTTATGCATCGTTTACATTTATTATCTTCTCATTTGATCCTTTATATTATATTGTTTCTTTTTGGGGGTATTTTTGTTTGTTTTTTTGGCACAATTCAGTCACTGCCTGATTTTTATCTACTTCTGGTTTGATTTCCATTCCCACTTGACACCGATATGCTTCTGCTAAACTAAGCAGAGAAGTTATCTTAGACTTATGCTACTCATGTTTCAAAGCTTTCACTACGTTTGGATTGTGTGAGGTCAGCAGGTATGTATGCTGTCCTACGATTGCTGACCTATACATGTACTCAATTTCAAGAAGGCCCATACCTCCTTCAGAATGAGGAATACATAATCTTGGTATACACTGATTTTTTTATAAATCATTTGATAAGCATGAAGCATTTTTCTTGTTTTCCTGTCCAACTGATTCAATATATTTTCGGCCCAGTCAACCACTCCAAAACTGAAAGTTAGGGCAGGAAGAGCAAACAATTGTTTATTGCCTGGACTTTGTTCCTAGATATCAAACCTGTTTTCAATATTAATTTTAGTCTTTTAAAATATTCCTTACTAAGTTTTATTCCCATTTGTTTATGTTATGTTGTTGATCCTTCATCAGTTCCCAAGTATTTATACAGTCTCTCTTGCGCAAGTTATTTTATATCACATTCTTGTCCCAAATTGATAATTTCTTGGTGCTGCATCTTTCGTGGTTTAAAGGCTGCTTTTGCACATTTATCAAGACAAAATTACATTCTTATAACATCTGAGAAAGTTTTGACCACTTGTAGTCGTGCTTTTAGTTCATCATCTGACAAACTATATAGTTTTAAATCATCCACAAAAGAAGATGAGAATTCTTAATACTTTGTTGTTTTCTGGGAGCCAAATTGTAGCCATGACCTACTTTGTTACGTACACAGCTTAATGGGTTATGAGCAAGACAAAAGAGCACTGCTGGCAGTCACCCTGGAATATCCCCCTTTGGATTTTTATCCCTGGAATAATAATTTGTTCTTTATCATGGCTTATCTGCAAAGTGGTTTGCCACTGTTTCATAGTCACTATAATGTAATCGATCAATGTAGGCTGTATCCTATACATTTGTAAGCACTCTTATCCATGAATGTGGGATGTTGTCAAATGCATTTTTTTTTTGTAGTCTATCCATGCTATACTTACATTCTTCCCCTTTTTACCGTTCTCCATTATGACTTTATTTAACAACAAATGACCTTTGTTCCATATGACTTTCTTTTGTTACCCTTTTGTTCTATTGCCATGATTCAGTTTTCTTTGAAATGACTATAAACTCTATCGGGATCAATTCCCGTGTATAGTTTATACATCGTCAGAAGGCAAGTTATTGATTTATACTTTTCAGGGTAGCTTGCAGGTCTGCTCTTAAGGAGGAGTATTGTTTTTCCTGTTGTTAACAAGGTCGGCGTCTGTTTGGGTTGCGCATTTAAACAGTTCTTACTCATAGCTAAATCTTCATGTCAAGATGTTAATACTTTTAGCCAGAAGTTACGTACTGCATCTGGGCCTGGGGTTTTCCACTGAGGAGCTTTTCTTAATTTTGTGTCAATTTCTCTGGCTGTTACTTCATCCCATTTCATATCCTGTACATTTGAACTTCTTATTCTTTCTTTTACTTCTTTTATTCATTCAGCATCTTTGTTATGTCCCCAAGGATCTTCATCGATATTTCTCCAAAATGTGTCTATTTCTTCTTTTTTTTTTTTGGTGGTGTTTCAATTCCTTTTGCCTTGTTTCCCATTTCTTTGTAAAACCTGCTTGTGTCATCAGTAAATTGCTTAATTTGTACTTTTCCTTTATACTTATCTGCATATCTTCTAAGTTTTTCTGCCTGTGCTGATATCTTTCATTTCTTATTTGCATTAGTATACAACAGATCCCAATCTGTTCTGATACAGTGTGTTGCTTTTATCACATGTATCTTTCTGAGTATTTTTGTTGAGCTGTTCCCTCTTCTGTATTCTTCCAACAGTGACCCTTCTTGTCTTAATTGTTTTTTTTAGTTTTCTCTATTCGATATTTGCATGATGGTATCTGATTTTTCCTCTTCTTTTCCCTCACTACTCTGTGTTCTTGTGGTAGAACTTTATCAGTTATTAATTTAGCTGCACAGTAATATACCCTGTTATCTCATGAGTTTCTATGAACAGTCCTGATTACTGTGTTTATTTGTTTTATCTAACTTAACATTTTGGTTTTACTGACTTTCTGTAGTCTGTTTCTTTCATTGATCTTAATATGTTTATCCATCTCTATTAAATCAAGCAACTCTTTCCTTAAATCATTTTCTTCTAAATTGAGAGCACATTCTTTGTTCTCCATTTGCTGTGGCCATTCTACGGAAAGTTCCAGAGAATCTTCCTGTGCCATATTCTCTTCAGTTTCATCCCATGTTATCCATTGCTCTTTCATATGGGAACTCACTGACCTATCATTCCACAGCATTGACTGCATCAGAGTTGCCACAGTTTCCTATTCCTTCCCTTGCTGTGCAATGTCAACTGAACTTTTATACTGGTTTCCTCCTGAAGGCTCCAAAGTATCTTCATATGGCAACTAATCAGATGTTTCCTGCTCCACTGTTTTCCCTTTAATTTGTGGATTCATTATTCTATCCTGCTGTGATGTTATCAGAATTAGGTTTTCTATAATTAATCATTCACTTCGCAGGTAATCCATAGCCTCAGTTTCTATTTCTATGACTTCTCCATTACTAATCCTTGTTTCTACTTCATGTCTTTCTTTTCTTATTTTTGTATTGTAAATATTTCTATATCCGGATGCCTTTGCCTGTATTTCTCTTCAGTTATCTTTGGTGCTGCTCTTTTTGTGTTGGTTAGTTTTGCTTTCTCCTTTGCATAGATATTACACCATATTAAATCTCTTTCTCTTTCCCATGTCCATATTTCTTCTACAGATGTCTCCTGTGCCTCGTGTTTTTCCTTACTTGGGAGGCTCACTGTTTCATCATGCTGTGATATAACCTGTGTTAGATTTTCTATACTAAATCCTTTACTTCGCAGTTATTCCATAACGTCTGCTTCCATTCCTTTAACTTCTTCTTTACTAATCTTTTGTTCTGTGTTCCACCTTTGTGATCTTATTTTTAGCGTTGTGAAATATTCTATATCTGAGTGCCTTTGCTTGTATTTCTCTTCGAATATCTTTGGGGCTGTTTTTTTGTACTGCTTAATTTGGCTTTCTGTTTTGCATAAATATTGCACCATATCAGAGCTCTCTTTCTTTCCCATGTCCATATTTCTTTTTTATTTCCTTCAAATATCTCTAAATTTTGTTCTTTATATTTCCACACTTTCTCATTTGCTTCTTTTTCCCAATGGCCCAAGTTTTCTTGGTCTATATTATGTTTTTCATGACTCTATTGATGTAATGAACACAAATTTGCATTTGAAGCTTTTGGCAGCTTTTCTTGTGCAAGTATTTTTCTTTCCTCTAATTTTTCTCTTAATCTTTTTGTATATCCTCTGTCTGGAAATTCTGGGCTTCTTTCATTGTAGTAGAACTGCATAATTTCTTTCTTATCCTCAGTAGTCCACTCTATCATTTTTATGGCTCTTCTTCGGCTTATCATTTTTTGTGATTTTTGTGGACCACTACTTCCTTCTACAACCAGGGGACCATCCTCCCTGATCCTGGCCTAACCCACTTGTAAGAATGTAGCTGTTCCCTGAGTATTCAACATTGTCATTATTTCCAGTCCTGGTGCCAGTGTGCCTACCAGGGTTGGGCACTTTTTTATCCTGGGGCTTGTGTATCTAGCTGACTTTTTTATTTTTTAACCTACTTCTGTCCATGATATATGCTATGTAAAATACAATCTATATATCAGTTTCACATTGGTGTGATTTTGTACAAAACAGGGTCTACCTTGTGAAGGTACTCACAAAGATTTAAGGATGGACTCAGTTCTAGCAATACTACGCTCCATTGCTTGCTAATCTTATCATCTCTGCATCCAGACCCCTGTATCACTGGTTTGAAGTAGTTTGTGTTATTTAAGATAGGTTATGTGAAGTATTAGCTTACATTTCTGGGATTCTTGACATAGTTAAATAAAGCCTTATGGTTACCTTTGGAAGAGGTGGTAGTACTTGGTTTATACTTGGCTTACAATTTTTGAACATATGCCTGAGCTCTCTGTTTCTGACAGATGCTTCAAAGCAGGAATTATGGTAAGGATAAACATCAGTGGTTATAAGCAGATGCATTTGCTGTGGTGCCCTTGAGGGGAGGAACCACTCCCTTTCTCCATCCCACTTTTTTGGTGTGTTGTTTATGCCAGTGTGGACAATTACTTTTAGTTGTTCCTGGCATTGTCCTTGTAGGGCTTAGCCTCCCTCTGTCTATTGGCATGAAAGCTCTGAAGTTCTTGGCACCCAAACCTATGTTTTTAGTCAGCTCAGCTCAAGCTGATTAAAGGTTTGGATCTGTGGAAGGTGCCCTAAAGCTTTGGAAGCTGCAGGCTGTTATATCCTTGGCAGGATATAATCCATATGGATAAGGCTATGCAGCAATGATCATTCAAGCATATACTGTGATGTGAAGTTTGCTTATACAATTGTTCTTTATTCCTCCATAAGTAGAAACATGTAGACTGGTAAGATTACCCAGTCTCATGTCCAAATACTAGAAATAAATAATAGAACTCTACCTAATAACTCTTCAATGCAACAAAACATAACATCCAAACTGGCCACAACACCACCCAAGTTGATGATTGAGTATGTATGTGCATAGCCGGACATGACTCTGCAGTGATGTGGTAATGCATTGAGTATATATGTGCATAGCCAGACATGACTGTGCAGTACTATGGTAGTACACTGAGTATGTTTCTGCATAGCCGGACATGACCCTGCAGTACTATGGTAGTACATTGAGTATGTATGTGGGTAGCTGGACATGACTCTGCAGTGCTATCATAGTACACTGAGTATGTTTGTGCATAACCGGACATGACTCTGCAGTGCTGTGGTAGTACACTGAGTATGTATGTGCATAGCCAGACATGACTGTGCAGTGCTATGGAAGTACATTAAGTATGTTTGTGTATAGCCGGACATAACCCTATGGTGCTATGGTAGTAAATTGAGTATGTATGTACATAGTTGGACATCACCCTGCAGTGCTATGGTAGTACATTGATTTTATATGTGGATAGCTGGAGATGACTCTGCAGTGCTCTGGTAGTACATTGAATATGTATGTGCATAGCCAGACATGACTGTACAGTGCTATGATATTACATTAAGTATATTTGTGTATAGCCGAACATAACCCTACAGTGCTATGGTAGTACATTGAGTATGTATGTGCATAGTTGGACATCTCCCTGCAGTGCTATGGTAGTACATTGATTTTATATGTGGATAGCCGGAGATGACTCTGCAGTGCTATGGTAGTACATTGATTATGTTCGCACATAGCCGGACATGACTCTGCAGTGCTCTGGAAGAACATTGAGTAAGTATGTATGTGCATAGCTGGACATGACTCTGTAGTGCTATGGTAGTACATTAATCAGTGTTAGCAACCAACTACCAACAGCTAGAAATAGGGTTATAGTCCTTCCCCACCTCATTTCAAAACTGGATACATCATAACAATCTAATCATCAGTGAAACGAAAGAAAAGTAATTCTGTCTAGGGTTCTCTTTGGAAATCATCACAAAAAAAAAAATTAACTTTGTCGCTAAAATGGGCAGCATCTACCATCACAATTATATCTTACTGGCTATATCTTGGTATTACAGTCAACCAGAATCTCTCCTTCAAAACTCATAATCAAAAAAATGTAAACTGCATTCATAAAAACTTAGCCAGCTAATGCTCCCAGGATCTAAGAAAACACTATCCAGAATTCTATGCCTTAAACTTCTTTGTTTTGTCATAGCCATGGGCAGCCCAAACAAAAAATCACCTTGATGCAATGACTGCTATATGTAGCAAAATAGCAATCTTTGCAGTAAGTTAAACCTCCAAGTCTCATCACTGTTTCATTCTGAACAGACTGAAACGGATGTCCCTTAAAAACTAAATGTAAATTTACGCAAGTCACCTTTGCCCACAAACTCCTTCATGGAAACATATGCCATGACCACAAAAATATGTCAGAACGGTATATTTGTAGAGAACTGAGACCATAAAATCACTTCCTGCTCTCAGCCTGAACAAGTCTTTTGGAATCGGGCCCATTGTCTCTTATTGTCTGCCAATACATGACATAACTAAATGATAAAATATGTTCTAAAAGCTATTTATGGATTTGTGATGGATTAAAAGCTAAGTATAGACTCTTAACAGTCAAAGACCATAGTTTTTTAAATTGTTAATATACCTTAACACTATTTTAATGTACTCACTATAGAAGTAATAGCTTTTATGTAGCATTGCTAATGTATGTAACCTCCTAGCAGTTTTATATCTGTTTTTTGCTTAAGTAAAATTATTATTGTTTATAAAGGTTTTGCCTCCTGATCCTACCAGAAAAAACACTTTTTCCAGCAAAGACTTAACGTGGTCTACAAAAAAGAAAAAAAACCCCCAAAAACTCAAAACAGAACCACCGCTAAAACAGCTTATTGCTTTAGCACTTTCATCTGAAAGTACACAAGACTTATTTACAATACATTCAGTGACCAACAGCACATTGAAATACTCAAGACAATTGAGTAATTAAAGTCACATGTACTTACAAACACCTGTCACCAGAAATATAATAAAAAGAATGAAAAGCAAGTACATAAATAACTTGGGAATTAATTCATTAAATATACAAGGATGATAAAATGTAATAATTATTGTAAGTATAATGTTTTAAGTAAATTACAATATTCTCAGTCCCCTAGATTAAAAAAAAATAATATTCACTACTTCATTCATACTTGACAATCTCCTTGATACGTCTGCTATCCAAAGATTTATCTAAACTGTTTGTAGTTCCCAAAATAAATCAGCATTATTTATATGATTACTAATAACAAAACCTGCACATATAATAGGAAGATATAAAATGGACCTCTTACTAACAATCCTAGTCACAAATCCATTTAACAAATTAGAACTATATCCCCTATCCCTAAACAGTCTGCAAACATATTCAATTTCTTCTGTAAATATTTGTTCTTGGGTTATTACATGTGACGCCCTTACCATGTGTCCCTTGGGAATATTGTTTTTCGTATCAAAAGGATGGTTGCTTTTAAAATGCACATAGCTGGTAATGAAAGTATTCTTTCAAATGTGTGATGCATCACATTCATAGTTAAAACAATGTCATAAAAACAATAGTATTCCACAAGGAACTAACACCAAATTCAAAAAATTGGTTCCACCATTTATATAGGAAAGAAAATGCTAACAATTTTCTTCAGTACCATTCTAAATAAAAAATAAATCATCCTCAAAATAACCGTAAAAAGAAAATTTAGAAAATAAATTAATATTCTTCAAAATATAATATCACTACCATTGTAGAACAAGATTAGCAAAGGATGGTTTGAAAGTAGCCCCCATAGCCACCCCCAATTTGTTGACAATGCTTGTAATTAGTCATAAAACAATTATTATCAAGCAATAATTCAATTAGAATGCAAACTGTATTAATGAAATTAGTACTATAACTGGAATTATTAGCCAAAAATAATCCTCGGAAGTCAATACCTTCATCTTTTGGAATACTAATAAATAAAGAGCTAATGTTAAGGGTAAACATGAATGTCTTTGAAGCACAGAAAAAAATTATAATTTTATCCAAAAAATCTTAAGAATCCTTTAAATAGGAATCTGATTTTTGTACTAAATAATTAAAAATACTCTCAAAAAACTAGAAATACCTTCAATCACACAGTCCAGTGCCAAAACAGTGAGCCTGAATGGTGGAAAATGTTCACATTTGTGAACTTTTGATATACCAAATAAAACACCCAATCATGAAAATCAATTTTTAAAAAATCAGAGTCAAATCATTACAACCCTGACACACTGAATCTTCTAAAACCCACTTGCTATGATATTTATTGTATATATTTATATATATATATATATATATATATATATATATATATATATATACACATATGCATACAGTGGATATAAAAAGTTTATGCACCGTTTTAAAATTTCAGATTTTTGTGATATAAAAAAGAGACCACAATAAATAATTTCAAAACTTTTCCCACCCTTAATGTGAACTATAACCTGTACAATTCATTTGTAAAAGCAAACAAATCTGTTAGGGGAAAAATATAAAAAATAAAAAACATACAGTATGCTGGTTGCATACATGTGCACGCCCTTAAACTAATACTTTGATGTCTGTGCACACCCTTAAACTAATACTTTGTTGAAGCACCTTTTGATTTAATTACAACATTCAGTCTTCTTGGTTACACACCTGCCATCAATTAAAGAGACTCTGATTAACCCCAAATAAAGTTCAGCTGTCTTAGTAGGATTTTCCTGACATTTACTCAGTTGTTGGAAACATATGCCATGACCACAAAAATATGTCAGAACGGTATATTTGTAGAGAACTGAGACCATAAAATCACTTCCTGCTCTCAGCCTGAACAAGTCTTTTGGAATCGGGCCCATTGTCTCTTATTGTCTGCCAATACATGACATAACTAAATGATAAAATATGTTCTAAAAGCTATTTATGGATTTGTGATGGATTAAAAGCTAAGTATAGACTCTTAACAGTCAAAGACCATAGTTTTTAAAATTGTTAATATACCTTAACACTATTTTAATGTACTCAGTATAGAAGTAATAGCTTTTATGTAGCATTGCTAATGTATGTAACCTCCTAGCAGTTTTATATCTGTTTTTTGCTTAAGTAAAATTATTATTGTTTATAAAGGTTTTGCCTCCTGATCCTACCAGAAAAAACACTTTCTCCAGCAAAGACTTAACGTGGTCTACAAAATAGAAAAAAAACCAAAAACTCAAAAAAGAACCACTGCTAAAACAGCTTATTGCTTTAGCACTTTCATCTGAAAATACACAAGACTTATTTACAATACATTCAGTGACCAACAGCACATTGAAATACTCAAGACAATTGAGTAATTAAAGTCACATGTACTTACAAACACCTGTCACCAGAAATATAATAAAAAGAATGAAAAGCAAGTACATAAATAACTTGGGAATTAATTCATTAAATATACAAGGATGATAAAATGAAATAATTATTGTAAGTATAATGTTTTAAGTAAATTACAATATTCTCAGTCCCCTAGATTAAAAAAAATAATATTCACTACTTCATTCATACTTGACAATCTCCTTGATATGTCTGCTATCCAAAGATATATCTAAACTGTTTGTAGTTCCCAAAATAAATCAGCATTATTTATATGATTACTAATAACAAAACCTGCACATATAATAGGAAGATATAAAATGGACCTCTTACTAACAATCCTAGTCACAAATCCATTTAACAAATTAGAACTATATCCCCTATCCCTAAACAGTCTGCAAACATATTCAATTTCTTCTGTAAATATTTGTTCATAGGTTCATAGGTTCATACTAGGCTATCTGCCCTAGGGCATTTATAAGCCTAGCCAGAATGTGTTTGGCTTTCGCCACCCATTTTAAATTTATTTTGCTATGCCCTTTTTCGAGGTTAGTATACTGTGCCTCTGTCTAACAGTGACACAGAAGTGATACCCGGGGTAAACCTACGATCTCCCATCCACTCATCAAGATTCCTCATGAAGAGAGTCAGTGAGGGACTCTGCCTAACCTGGACTGGGATTTTATTCCAGAGTGAAGGGAGTCTCTGGGTTATGAATCTGTCCCTCCAGCATGTCCTATTTATTTCAGTGCTGAGGTTCAAGTCTCTCGAGCGCGTAGCTCGATGGGATTTGGATTTTCTGAGGTGCAGCATGTCCATTAATTCCGGGTTGGACATGGCTTTATACGTCAGGCACAGATCGCCTCTGAACAGGCGGTATGCCACTGAGTAGAGCTGGAGTTTCTTTAACCGGGCAGCATATGGCATCTGTTTAAGCCCTTTGATCCTCTTGGTGAGGTACTTTTGGGGTCTTTCCAGTTGCTGCAGGTGTCTGGTAAGGTACATCCCAAAAGGGGCATTGTACTCAATTATGGGCCTGATGAGAGATGAGTAAAGAGACACAATGACATCCCCTGATCTAGATGTGAATTCCTTCATGATTAGGTGGGCTATATAAAATGTTTTTCTAACCACTTTGGCCACGTGGTTGTCAAATGAGATATTGCTGTCAACTTGTGTCCCCAGGTCCCTAATTACTTCTTCTGTACTTAATGGATTACCACCTATGTGGTAATTTGTGGGCACTTTGTTTTTGCCAAAGGGGATGACTATACACTTTTTGGCATTTAGCTTGAGGCCATGGCTCTGGCACCAGTTGTCTGTTTCTATGAGGCCCTTTTGGAGGATGCTTGTGTCGACTGGAGAGTCGATTATGGCACCCGGTTTGCAGTCATCTGTGAACTTGGTCAGCCACAGTCCTTCTGTGTTGGCCTGTACCTCCGAGAAATATATACCGAACAAGAGAGGTCCCAGGACTGAGCCTTGTGGGACACCACTTGTAACTGGTTTGGAGTCTCACATGGCTCCAGCAATTCTAACCATGTGGGTTCTGTCCTTGAGCCAGTTTGCAATCCATCTAGTGACATAGGGGTTTATATTTAAGCTGGTGAGCTTATCTATAATGCCCGAGTGGGGTATTGTATCGAAGGCTTTTGCGAGGTCCAGGTAGGCTGTGTGGACCAACTTCCCCTCGTCAATGGCCTTGGTGACTGTTTCAAAGAAATCAACCAGGTTTAAGAGGCAGGATCTGCCCTTAACAAAGCCGAACTGGGTAGGATCCAGTGTTTGTAGGTCCCCAATATTTTTATTTATGAGGTCCATGATGATCCTTTCCATAGCTTTGCAGACCAAGCTAGTCAGGCTTATGGGGCGATAGTTTCCAGGATCCGTTGAGGCACCACCTTTATGGAGAGGGACCACTGTTGCTGTACGCCACTCTTTGGGCACATATCCTGTAGTAAGGCTGAGATTGAACAGTAGTTTTATGTTTGGGTTTAGCTCTTCTTGGAGTTCATGTAGGACGCAGCCCGGGACACCATCTGGTCCCATTGATGCTGTGTTTTTGCTTTGGAGATGGCAGCTCTTACCTGAGCATCTGAGATGTCAGGGGGGCTGCACTCTGCTGGGATAGATATTTGACCTTTTGGTGGGGAGGGGGGATAGAAGTTTGCGCTGAACCTGTCAGCTAGGATGTTGGCAATGTCTGTGGGTTCGGTGTATTTTTTGTCATTTTGGACTAATTCTGAGCATATCTGGGAATTACCACCCAGGTTCCTAACATAACTAAAGAAAGCCTTGTGATTATCCTTAGTGTCCTGTGCAATTTTTCTCTCAAAGCTGGCCTTAGACAATTTTATGTGTGCCCGTAGTTTTTTGCTAATACTGATCAGTGATGCCTTCCCTTTTTGGGATTTTGCTCTATCATTTAGTAGCTTCCTCCTTCTATTGTATAGTTTGTTTATGGCTGGGGTCCACCAGACAGGACGTCTTCCTTTGGAGGATTGGGTCTTGGTTTTATTTGGGATCGCATGATCCATGCATTTCTGAAGGTGTTCATAGAATGCATTTATAAAGGATTCTGCGGTTTGGGCCGTATTTTCCACAGGCCCGGGGGCTTTGAAGGATTCCACCTCAGTTTTGAGGAGTGTGAAATTTGCTTTAGAGAAGTTTTTCACTGTGGTTTTCTGGGCAGGGGGTGGGGTCGGGATGTGAATATCCAGTGAGATTAGTTTATGGTCTGATCTTACCAGTGAGGGATACACTTCTGGTCTGGAGCATAGAGTCCCCATGTTGGTGATGATCAGGTCCAGTATGTTTTCCCCTCTTGTGAGAGTGGTAACAAGTTGTTCCATAGCATTTGAGTTTATAAATTCTAGGAACCTTTGGGCTAGGGTGTTGGAGCTAGAGTAATGCTCCCAGTCTATGTTTGGGTAGTTGAAGTCGCCCAGTATAATGGTGTTTGTTGAGACCTTCATATTTTCCAGTGTTCTCAGGAAGGCCGAGTGGGGTTCCTGGGTTTGGAAGGGTGGTCTGTAGCAGGCTATAAACTGGAAGGCAGTTTTACCCACTGTTAGTTGCACATGGATAGTCTCTGATGCTTCGTGCTTTGCCACTAACCTGGAGGTGTGGGTATCTTTGATGAATATCGACACTCCCCCTCCTTTTGTGGTTCGGTCCAAGTTTTGGGGCCAAAAAGCATGGTATGAGGTATAACCTGGTAGTGTTGGGGTGCTCTCTGGAGCCCTGAACCAGGTTTCTGTTACTGCACAGATATCGATGTTCTCCATGCTAAGGAGAGTTTCGAGTGCGTGCATCTTGAGGTTTAGACTTCTGGCATTGAGTAGTATTACTTTTAGTTTGTTATCCCTTGTGATAGCTATGGAGGTGGGTTTGTCTTTTGAGCCTTGCCTAAAAAAGGCACTATGGGGGTAGCAAGAGCCTTTGCCAATATCCGAAAGCCCAGGGGTGACAGGTGCAAGCCGTTCCTAGCGAAGCATCGTGGCTTGTCGAGCATATCATCCCAAGCTGACAGGCATTGGATCCCCTTTGAATGACACCAGTACTTAAGCCTTTTGTTGAAATTGATCATCTTGTCTTCATATTGTGGCATCATTCTTGGTGAGGGTAAGATGCTACTCAAGGTCAGGGTCATACCGGCCTGGGCTACATGCTCAGAGAGCTCCTTTATGTCTCTTTTCATGTAGTCCAGGGAGGTACGTCTCAGGTCATTCACACCAGCATGGACAATGACTGAGTCATATTTGTACTTGCTTTGGAGTGACCTGAGTGCTTGTGTTATGTGGCGGATCCTAGCGCCCGACAGGCTGCTCACCGTGACCCTCTCCTTGTTCAGCCTGGTGAGCGGGACGTCAGTGTGCCTGACGATAGAGTCACCTATTACAAGTGTATCAGGTGTGTTGTTTAGTTTTAAGGGCTGTGACTGTTCGGCACACTGGCTTTGTGAGATATGTGTTGCACGTGTTTGTTTTGGGGTAGCGGCTGCTTGGGTGTCTGCTTTGGAGGTCTCTGCTGCTTCGGCAGATCTTTATTTAGAGCCTCCGAGTATGTTTTTGTGTGATTATGTGTTTGGTTTGCTGTCATGGTAGGTCTATGTGAGACTGGAATTGTAGTGAGTGTGTTTTCCTTCTCCTCCTGACTGGTTATGCCAGTACTGAGTTGTTGGGTTATTACATGTGACGCCCTTATCATGTGTCCCTTGGGAATATTGTTTTTCGTATCAAAAAGATGGTTGCTTTTAAAATGCACATAGCTGGTAATGAAAGTATTCTTTCAAATGTGTGATGCATCACATTCATAGTTAAAACAATGTCATAAAAACAACAGTATTCCACAAGGAACTAACACCAAATTCCAAAAATTGGTTCCACCATTTAAATAGGAAAGAAAATGCTAACAATTTTCTTCAGTACCATTCTAAATAAAAAATAAATCATCCTCAAAATAACTGTAAAAAGAAAATTTAGAAAATAAGTTAATATTCTTCAAAATATAATATCACTACCACTGTAGAACAAGATTAGCAAAGGATGGTTTGAAAGTAGCCCCCATAGCCACCCCCAATTTGTTGACAATGCTTGTAATTAGTCATAAAACAATTATTATCAAGCAATAATTCAATTAGAATGCAAACTATATTAATGAAATTAGTACTATAACTGGAATTATTAGCCAAAAATAATCCTCAGAAGTCAATACCTTCATCTTTTGGAATACTAATAAATAAAGAGCTAATGTTAAGGGTAAACATGAATGTCTTTGAAGCACAGAAAAAAATATAATTTTATCCAAAAAATCTTAAGAATCCTTTAAATAGGAATCTGATTTTTGTACTAAATAATTAAAAACACTCTCAAAAAAGTAGAAATACCTTCAATCACACAGTCCAGTGCCAAAACAGTGAGCCTGAATGGTGGAAAATGTTCACATTTGTGAACTTTTGATATACCAAATAAAACACTCAATCATGAAAATCAATTTTTAAAAAATCAGAGTCAAATCATTACAACCCCGACACACTGAATCTTCTAAAACCCACTTGCTATGCTATTTATTGTGTATATATATATATATATATATATATATATATATATATATATATATATATATATATATATGTATACACATATACATACAGTGGATATAAAAAGTTTACGCACCGTTTTCAAATTTCAGATTTTTGTGATATAAAAAAAGAGACCACAATAAATAATTTCAAAACTTTAACCACCTTTAATGTGAACTATAACCTGTACAATTCATTTGTAAAAGCAAACAAATCTGTTAGGGGAAAAATATAAAAAATAAAAAACATACAGTATGCTGGTTGCATACATGTGCACGCCCTTAAACTAATACTTTGATGTCTGTGCACACCCTTAAACTAATACTTTGTTGAAGCACCTTTTGATTTAATTACAACATTCAGTCTTCTTGGTTACACACCTGCCATCAATTAAAGAGACTCTGATTAACCCCAAATAAAGTTCAGCTGTCTTAGTAGGATTTTCCTGACATTTACTCAGTTGTCTGCTACAGCAAAAGCCATGGTTTGCAGAGAGCTTACAAAGCATCAGAAGGATCTCATTGTTGAAAGGTATCAGTCAGGAGAAGGGTATAAAAAATTTTCCACAGCATTGGATGTACCATGTAACACAGTGAAGACAGTCAT